>NC_134406.1:147032684-147332684 GCF_038048845.1 Mixophyes fleayi | reverse complement strand
CATTGCATTTTGTATGCTTCAGACAATTGACATGTGGTATGGCTGCCCATGACCCAGGGCCCCTGGTCTATGTTACTGTTAATGTTAGTATATGTAAGTCTCACCCTGCATCTGTGTTTATACTCAGTGGCGAGCAGTGATAACTATCGTCAGTTTATCAGGCAGCAACAGTGCAGCCTCGTTCTGATCTATTTGCTGAGTGACCTCTCTATTTCTACTGCCATTTTCTCTCTCTATTTGTACTGCCGGCATCTAGCCGGTTGCTAGCGTCTAGCTGCTTAGCTTATCTCGTTACTAGAGCCTGGTACATGAGTGCAGCCAATTAGGCTGGTCTCTTACCATTGATACTTGTCTGAATTAAAACCTCTTCCTGTTGTTCTCCTTCGCTGGTGATATTTTCTACTACATCTAGTGTGCTTTTTTTAAAAATGACCTGTATGGACTTATTGTTGTAACCCGTACTGTACCTTGGATTCTGCTGTTTTCTCCTGTCCCTGATCATTGCCTGTCTGTAACAATTATATGGATGTAGTTGATCCACTATTGACCTCTTACTGGCCTGACCTAGGCCTGTGAACTGGATTTTGCATTTGAACTCTGCCAGCCTGATTTATGCTAGTCAATGCTGCCAGCCCTGTCCTCAGCTTGTATTGTGACCATGTCTTTGTCATGCAGGGGTGGAAGGTGCCGTGGGTCGCGCGGGGGGGGGGGGAATAAATGTTCTCTGGGACAAACCATGTTACAATTCAAGGGGTGCAAATGAGTTTATTATTTTGCACATAAGTTAAATAATGGCAGTTTTTTCATCTAGCACACAAATACTTGCTAGCTTTATAATTACACTGAAATTTAAAGTTGATCTAGGACATGTCCTACCCCAACTATAAATATGTCCCCACATTATAAATTTACCTCCCCCTCCAATGCAACATGGTTTTGCCCAGGTGCAAATGTTACTCCTTTTTTATGCTTTGCTCTCCTTAATGACTCAGGCCCTAAATGTTCTCCCTGACAAGCCATGTTACAAAGCAAGGGGTGCAAATTAGTTTATTATTTTGCACATAAGTTAAATACTGTCTGGGCCTGAGTCATTAAGGAGAGAAATCATAAAAAAGAAGTAACTTTGGGTAAAACCATGTTGCATTGTACACTGGAGGGGGAGGTAAATATAAAATGTGGGGACAGATTTATAGTTGGGATAGGGCATGCCCTAGATCAACTTTAAATTTCAGTGTAAAAATAAAGCTAGCACGTATTTGTATGTTATGTAAAAAGAGCCAATATTTATTTATCTGCAAAATAATAAACTTATTTTCACTCCTTGCATTGTAACATGGTTTGTCCCGGAGAACATTTACTCCTTTGATTGCCTTACTTTCCTTAATGACTCAGGCCCTCTGTTTTTAAATCAAACACACAAATACTTGAGTTTTATTTTTACAGTTAAATTTAAAGTTGGTCTAGGACATGCCCTATCCCAACTATAAATGTGTCCCCACATTTTAAATGTACCTCCCCCTCCAATGCAACATGGTTTTGCCCAGATGCAAAGTTACTCCTTTTTTTATGCTTTGCTCTCCTTAATGACTCAGGCCCCAAAAATCTAGCTCCCTTCTTAGAATTGTGCACCAATTTTCTATGACACTTTTTCTTAAGGAAAGATCATTAATCTTTACATACTCTGACTACACATAATAGTGACATTTACAATTTTATGACAGCCTATAAAGACTGTCAGCCCATATTTAGTTATCTTAGCAATGAGTATATTGTCCATATAAGGAGTCAACAGAGAGCATAATAAATATATATATATATATATATATATATATATATATATATATATATTGTCTATAAATTATCAGGGAGAGAAACCCTGTATTATTGCAGCTCTTGCAAGCCCTGGAAGAGAGGGAGGCCCTACATCAGATCATAAAATACTGCACATGATTTTTGTTGCTAAGTAGTGCTCTAAGGGGCAGTATGTGCAGGTATGATATATCGGCACTTTTCCCCCCAACTTCAGGAGCATCCAGGGCCGGCGGTTAGTAGGGAAAGCAAGGCGGATGAGCACCATGCTGTAGAGGTGATACGTTCCGCCTGCCTTCCTCGCTTGTCCGTGGGAGCTGCATGCGGTAGCAGCTCCCTGCGTCTCTCTGGTACATTATAAGTGATAGTGTCTGGTGTGACATCATCACGGCCCGACACTGTCAGTGAGGAGCGACGCAGAGAGGAGCAGCAAGCTTCTATTGCATGCAGCTCCAACGGACAAGCGAGAGCCAGAAGACAGAAGAAAGAAGCTCACAGAAAGGTAAGTAGAAACAGAAGGGGGCAGCAGGGAAAACAGGGTGATAAAGGAGAGCACAATGTAATGGGCACAGGTTGATGAAGGAGGGCACAATACAATGGGCACAGATTGATGAAGGAGGGCACAATGTAATGGGCACAGGGAGATGAAGGAGGGCACAATGTAGTGGGCATAGGAGTATGAAGGAGGGCACAATGTAATGGGCACAGGTTGATGAAGGAGGGCACAATACAATGGGCACAGATTGATGAAGGAGGGCACAATGTAATGGGCACAGGGAGATGAAGGAGGGCACAATGTAATGGGCATAGGAGTATGAAGGAGGGCACAATGTAATGGGCACAGGAGGATGAAGGAGGGCACAATGTAATAGGCACAGGGTGATGAAAGAGGGCACTATGTAATGGGCATAGGAGTATGAAGGAGAGCACAATGTAATGGGCACAGGAGGATGAAGGAAGGCGCAATGTAATGGGCACAGGGAGATGAAGGAGAGCACAATGTAATGGGCACAGAAGGAGGAAGGAGGGCACAATGTAATGGGCACAGGGGGATGAATGAGGGCACAATTTAATGGGCACAGGGTGATAAAGAAGGGCAAAATGTAATGGGCACAGGGGGGTGAAGGAGGGCACAGTGTGATGGATGGGCACATTGTGATATGGAGGAGGCACTGTGTGATGAAGGAAAGGCAAAAGTGTGAATAATAGAAGCAGGAACAGAGAGAGACAGAGGATCAAGGTGTAAGAGAGGAGCGAGAGAAGCAGATTATGAGGCACAGGGGAGAACAGGTAGGGAGGGAGAGAGGCTGATACCTGCAAGGGATTACCTGCAAGGTAATAACAAATCAATTTAATAATTTTTTGTGCTCAGTGTTCACTACAGAAAGAGCGGGAAAGGGGCCACAGTTAAGTTGCAAGTATACTCATAAAAATGAGGTAGATACAAGGAGAAAGACAGAGGAGAAAGTCCTAACAGAGCTCTCAAAATTGAAAGTGGATAAATCAATGGGGCCAGAGGGATACAGCCAATTTAGTTATCTTAGCAATGAGTATATTGTCCATATAAGGAGTCAACAGAGAGCATAATAAATATATATATATATATATATATATTGTCTATAAATTATCAGGGAGAGAAACCCTGTATTATTGCAGCTCTTGCAAGCCCTGGAAGAGAGGGAGGCCCTACATCAGATCATAAAATACTGCACATGATTTTTGTTGCTAAGTAGTGCTCTAAGGGGCAGTATGTGCAGCTATGATATATCGGCACTTTCCCCCCCAACTTCAGGAGCATCCAGGGCCGGCGGTTAGTAGGGAAAGCAAGGCGGATGAGCACCATGCTGTAGAGGTGATACGTTCCGCCTGCCTTCCTCGCTTGTCCGTGGGAGCTGCATGCGGTAGCAGCTCCCTGCGTCTCTCTGGTACATTATAAGTGATAGTGTCTGGTGTGACATCATCACGGCCCGACACTGTCAGTGAGGAGCGACGCAGAGAGGAGCAGCGAGCTTCTATTGCATGCAGCTCCAACGGACAAGCGAGAGCCAGAAGACAGAAGAAAGAAGCTCACAGAAAGGTAAGTAGAAACAGAAGGGGGCAGCAGGGAAAACAGGGTGATAAAGGAGAGCACAATGTAATGGGCACAGGTTGATGAAGGAGGGCACAATACAATGGGCACAGATTGATGAAGGAGGGCACAATGTAATGGGCACAGGGAGATGAAGGAGGGCACAATGTAGTGGGCATAGGAGTATGAAGGAGGGCACAATGTAATGGGCACAGGTTGATGAAGGAGGGCACAATACAATGGGCACAGATTGATGAAGGAGGGCACAATGTAATGGGCACAGGGAGATGAAGGAGGGCACAATGTAATGGGCATAGGAGTATGAAGGAGGGCACAATGTAATGGGCACAGGAGGATGAAGGAGGGCACAATGTAATAGGCACAGGGTGATGAAAGAGGGCACTATGTAATGGGCATAGGAGTATGAAGGAGAGCACAATGTAATGGGCACAGGAGGATGAAGGAAGGCGCAATGTAATGGGCACAGGGAGATGAAGGAGAGCACAATGTAATGGGCACAGAAGGAGGAAGGAGGGCACAATGTAATGGGCACAGGGGGATGAATGAGGGCACAATTTAATGGGCACAGGGTGATAAAGAAGGGCAAAATGTAATGGGCACAGGGGGGTGAAGGAGGGCACAGTGTGATGGATGGGCACATTGTGATATGGAGGAGGCACTGTGTGATGAAGGAAAGGCAAAAGTGTGAATAATAGAAGCAGGAACAGAGAGAGACAGAGGATCAAGGTGTAAGAGAGGAGCGAGAGAAGCAGATTATGAGGCACAGGGGAGAACAGGTAGGGAGGGAGAGAGGCTGATACCTGCAAGGGATTACCTGCAAGGTAATAACAAATCAATTTAATAATTTTTTGTGCTCAGTGTTCACTACAGAAAGAGCGGGAAAGGGGCCACAGTTAAGTTGCAAGTATACTCATAAAAATGAGGTAGATACAAGGAGAAAGACAGAGGAGAAAGTCCTAACAGAGCTCTCAAAATTGAAAGTGGATAAATCAATGGGGCCAGAGGGATACAGCCAAGGATACTAAAAGAGCTTAAGGGGCTGCTGGTAACACCATTAACAGAGTTATTCAATCAGTCACTAGTTACAGAAGCAATTCCAGAGGACTGTAAAAAAGCAAATGTAGTCCCACTGCACAAAAGTGGAAGCAAGGAAGAGGAGAGGAACTACAGACCAGTGAGCCTTACATCAGTAATAGGGAAATTGATGGAAACACTCTTGAAAGAAAGAGTTGTAGGATATCTCAAATCCAGTAACTTACAGGATCCCCCACAGCAGATTTACTGGGGTTGAGATCATGTCAAACAAATCTTATCTCATCAGATGTGGTGGAGGCTAATACAGTAGAGCAGTTTAAACATGCATGTGATAGACATAAGAATATCATTATAAAGAATAAATGATCAAATAGGGTTTAAGGTACCATAGGTTAATTACAAAATGGGCAGACTAGATGGGCCAAGTGGTTCTTATCTGCTGTCAAATTTATGTTTCTATGTTTAATGAAGACATGGGCACATAGGAACAGACGAAGGTAACAGAAAAGGGAAAGATAAAGGGTAACATGGAAGATATAAGGGAGATATTTTGGATAGTTTAATTATAATATTATGGAGATATAAGGGAAAATGTAAGTACAAAAAGGAGACAAGAGGGAGAGGTGGAGGGACACAGAGAAAAGTTATTGGACACAGGAGAGTTGGGGGACACAAGGCCTTGCATCCTTTAATATATTTTATATTATACTATAGAGTGTTAAAATGCATCTACCAAAATCCTTAAACCGTTCATTTCAAAGTGGAAGTTCCAAACCAGCACTTCTAAATTTCCATTTCGACCACTGCTGTTAATTTTAGGAATAGAGAAAGTCATCTCAGAGTTCTGTGACCTACTTTTACATGATCATGAACATACTTTTTGACTACTAATACGTTTATATTTTACAGTGATAGGCATTGTATCCCATATATAGTATTTAATCTAGGCAATATTTTCAAAGCTGAAAGCTCTGTCTGCAGAATCTGAATTTACCTAAACCACAACCTTACTGAAAACAGTATGGTGGCAGTAGGGCTGTCGGAAGTTTCGTGAGCACCCTAGGTCAGGGGCGCACGCAAGGCGAATTCTGGGTCTCCAGAAACCCCTCCCCTCCGCCAGAGAAGTGCCCCTACATAGCAGCACTGTACTATATAGCAGCCGCGGCACTGTCAAAGAAGCATCTGCGGCGGAGCTGTATTGTATACAGCACCGCTGCGGACGCTTCTTTGACAGCGCCGCGGCTGCTGTATAGTGCAGTGCTGCCGAAATGCAGCCCGCGCATGCGCAGCAGCTCTCTCGCTTTTTTTTTTTTTTTTGGGGGGGTGGAGAAACCCCCCCCTTAAAAAATCCTGCATGCGCCCCTGTAGGTGTATGAATTGGAATTTCAAAAAGGCAGCAGTTACAGCCTTTTTCTTTTGATGGGTAGAGCTGGGAGGATTAGCATGTCTACTTGATAAACATTGGCTAGGCACAAGACAGCTTCTTGTATTATACTCAAATGCCATAGCTAGTTTTAATTTTGTGCGAAGAGATATTAAAATGTGGCTTCCACCTATACTTTGAATGGGGTGTCTTTGCCAGATCGTGGATAATTTTATTCAGGAAAGTGCACAGTTTAAAGACATAAATTATGTTTGCACTACCAGGGAAATAGCTAAAGGTTCAAGGGTTTTTTCAGTACATCCCCCAATACTAATAACATTAGCCACACACAACTATTTTATGAGTCCAAGGGGCATATAGAGGTTACAGTTAAACCATTATGGACCTTAGGCCTGCTAATAATTACTACTGCAGTTTTTCTCTACATTCATGGTATTACCCATTTGCATTCTTTCACCCACCTCAAACTCCACCAGTAGGTAAAGGCCAGTTCTGTGTGCATTTCTTTTGTTTTAAAGGTATTTCTTCTAGTTGTCACAAATGTTCAGGTATGCTGCACAACAGTGCAATTTTTATTAATAAATAAATGAACACAATGTAAAAAAGTGATGGATTAACTTCCCATAAATGTAGCAACAATTATACAGATGTAGTGGCTTCAAATGTTTGTTATTTTCTATTCATGACATTTTTTTGCTTTGCTATTCAATTCTGATTTGACAATGATACACTAAGAGCCTATGTTGCTAATAGTGATGAAAATCCCCCAGACTAGGCAGTTTAAGTAGAATTGAATTTGAAGTGACTTTGTAGTTTGGCTACAATAAAACAGCAAAGGACATCACATTAAAATATGAGATCACAAAGCAGAAATAGTTCAGGGCATTGCATAATAGCACAGTATGAGAGAATAATATTAACTGATAACAATACCCTTAAAATATATTTAAAATGAGCTCCAATAAAGCAAGTTGGCCTGCAATTGAAAACAAGCTCTGTAAGTGAAGTGAATAAGCTACTAGTGTGCCTACCAGGCCATATTAAGGCTTGTGGGGCCTTAGGGTTACTAAACTTGCCTACAGTCAGTAGGGTTTATATATTTTACACTAATGCTATTGCTCTGCTATTGTATTATTGACATTATTACTATTTATATGTGTGTGCTTTTCTAGTGGTGTTATTGATCAATTTGGGTAGGAAATATTCTTTGGTAGTTTCAAGCATTCTTTTCATGCACTCAGTTCAAGAAATTAAATTAATTCCTATTGGTATTTTTCTATGCCAGGAAATCTGCTATGTGCAGAGAAGTAGAGTGTGGATGCCATGTTTGGTGCCACCAAAATAAAATAAAAAATAATGTGTGTGGGAAATAACCTTACTTACCCCATAGCCTCCTGTTGTCTCAGTCTTGCTCCAGAACCAGAACTACATCCAAGATAGCTACAGTCACACTGTTACACCCGACAACAACCACCAGTGTTTTGTACCAGCAGGTGATGATGGATGTGCAGTGGAACCTTATAGTACATGAACCCATGCACTCTCTCACAACATGATGAAGTCATTGCTTGTACATGATGTTACTAGGCAACTGAAACACCATGCAATCAGAGCTGTCTCCCTTGCAGCTGGCAGCCATTTCCTTCATTTGTAATCAAATGAGAGCCATGCATTTCCCACACATACCATGTCCACATACCCTGTCCATTATTTCATTTAACTCTTACTTCTACACACTTATTATCAGTGCCGGATTAAGGGAATGGAGGTCCCTGGGCTAAGGGGGCCTCCATTCCCCCGTGATGGCCCCCCCCCCCCCGTGATCTGAGCTGCCTGCCCCCCCACCCCTCCCCCCTGGCACTTACCTCCTTCTCCGGCGCGCTCTTTACTGAGGAGATCTCGTGAGAGTGAGACTCACGAGATCTCAGTAAGGAGACTACAGCGCGCCGGGGAAGGACCGCAGGGAAAGTGCTCAGCAGCACTGATCGGGCTGGGGGCGCCCCCGCCCCCGACCGATCAATACTGCTGCTGAGCACTTTCAAGGGCCCCCTGGATGCCCGAGGCCCCTGGGCTGTAGCCCAGTTAGCCTTATGGTTAATCCGGCCCTGCTTATTTTTAACATAGATGTTCAGGTATTATTTTTATTCTGACCCTCAGTTTATCTGTAGTCTGTAAACTGTATTCTTTGAGTGGGTTACTAAATAAGCATGGGAAGGAAGTTTTATCCACAATACCCCATTTCAAAATATACTCCGTTTAGGGTTGTTCTTTGTGCCGCTTCTATTTATCTCAGAAACATCATTAAGTATACATTTGAGTCATATGCATTCATAAATGTATTTCCAAGAGCAGTACCTGGTATGAAAGATTTGTTTCCAAATATTGGGCCTCTAATTCTAGCCAAGCAGATTCAGCTGTAACGCTATCCAGCAAGGCTCCCAGGATACAATAAACAGTTAAATTTCCTTGTACATTGTGAAAAGGCACCATATGTTTCAGACCTTTTTGAAATTGGTTTGGAGATCTTGATCAAAGAGTTGGGGGTAAATGTATCAAGCTTTAAGTTTCCGGCAGGTTTGAAATGTGGAAATGTTGCCTATAGCAAACAATCAGATTCTAGTTATAATTTATTTAGTACATCCTACAAAATGATAGCCAGAGTCTGAGTAGTTGCTATAGGCAACATCTCCAGTTTTCAAACCCGCTGGAAACTCACAGCTCGATACATTTACTCCCTGTTATTAATATATAATTTGGTCACATGTTATAATCGTCTCTTTCACACTTTAAAGATTTTAAGCCTGTTATGCATAGAAAAGATGTTACACAATTTGTAGTGAATACCATTTGTAGTGATGCTGTGTTACTCTTTTCCTAAGAGTTTACCACCAAATGTAGCTCAAAAGATGGGAACTGCACTCAAATCTTCTTAAGCAATGAATAAATAGCCTTTATTGGAGCACGGTTTCACACAAGTATAATCACAATCATAGTCATGACATGTGGTCATGGGGGGGGGTGTGGTCATGGGGGGGGGTGTAAAATCATAAGTGTTGTGTACATTGTACAGACATTTCAACCTCTGCATGAAATTTAAACAACAGATGAACCCTCAAGTTACTAGTTGCTAAGAAACAATGATATTTGTCACTCAATACTGCAGAATTTTATGTTTACCAACGATCTCCTAGTAATACAAGATTTGATGTGCGCAATTAACACGTTGACATGGTAACTCACTATGAGATTGGAAACCTTCTTGGTTACTAATTAAGTAATTGGCACGCAAATGATATATTTACTAGTGCTTATAGCAAAATTATATAGCTGTCAAAACAGTTATAATGAAGTAATAAAGTCAGTCACTATGAATGAGTCACTGATGATGATCAAGCTGCATAAAACTATATTATACAAAATAATACAAATGTAACAGATATGGCGCTAGAGATCTAAACAATCTCATAAAACAAACAGTCAGTACTGAAAAAGTTCATATTATGTCTCCTCTGAGGAATAAATGCAGCTCCGTGCTTTCTAAGAGGTATATCAAATATATATGAGTTTCCCCATCAGTCTTTAATATGTAAGGAGAAAGTCTTTCTTTTTTTTCCTTCCTTCTCCGCAATCAGAGACTTCCAATGTGGGTAACCACATCATCACCTCAGAAACATTCATCCTTCTTCTCCAATATGGCAATCAGCAACGGAACTCCAGAGTATATCTGATAAAAGGAAAAAAAATAAACTGCCAATAGTACATTACCTCTTATATTAAAATATATTTATTTCACACTTCATAATACATAAAAAACATAAAACACATAAAAAGATTTCTTCATGGAGTCTCGTCAAAGATGGACTCTTACCCCGATTGTGCTAATCTTTCTCAAGGCATTAGCACAATCAAAACTCATTGGCTGGGGGTGGATGTCTATACAGGATTGCTCTGTCCCGACTAGAGGTACCTTGTATTGCTGGCGATCCAAGTCTACTTTTATGTGAATGTGTATATTCGTTATGGGGTAAGATATACTGTATCTGGCCAGTGGGTACTATATAATCAGGCTCCCAAGCCTGCTTTCAGTGAAGATCTACTGTGATGACAGTATTTGTGGTCACAGCTTAAGAAATCACCCATGAGATGAAAATGTTGCAGGTTGGGTCTCATTTTTGAACAAAGTGCATGGACTATGCAAATGCATTGGTATTTCTTCTCCACTTATCCTGCAGCTATGATTGGTAATCAATTTTGCCATATGATGAAGGTAGGGAACACAATTACATTGTAGAGCTCCTCTGTTGGTGTTGACAAATAACCAATGGTAGCATTACTGGGGACAATTACTTGGAATACAGTTACCATACTTGTGATAAAATGGCCATTAGTGGGCTATGCTTGTCAGATGAGCTAGCAACATGACTTTTAGAAGGGTGTCAATTACAATATTGAGAGACACTGGTCTGGAAAAGTATTCAGGTGATGAGAGGACAGGAAATGCAAGCACATTTCTTGTACACATCAGACTACTATGGTACATGAGGTACATGAGCTACATGAGGAGATGTCAAGGCATTACTGTGGGAGGCTTTTCTGGAACAATCTGGTGGTCATCCTGAGATGGCGATAACAGAAGAAGGATTGTTCCGCCATCCTTGTTAAATTAGCACTGACTCTTTGATGTATAGGGCGAAGTCCTATCCCCAATGAAAACACTTTTAAAAATAGATCAGTTAACTTTAAATGGGTTGCATTCTTTATTGGAGTACTCATTTGAAGAGGGTACTGTTTTAAGCATACAGTTAACTGATTGTTTACACTTTTAATGCTATTTTCAGTTTGTATAGACTTTAACACAAATAAGTTCTTTACACTTTAATTAAACATTCAATATTATGACTGGATTAAATGTTTTTTGTCCTGTAGAAAATGTAAGGTGAACAGCAGAATAACAAGCTAATACTTTAAGTATACACTTGAAGTTCATAATATTAATTAATAGATGTAAAAAATGGTGTACATAATAAAATTATTTCCCTGTCTTTCCAGAGCTGACATATTCTATCATTAAGATTGCCAATATGCAGACTGAAGGCATTTCTGTTTTTAAGGTAGCATATTTTGAGGTTAGCTCTAACTAGACGATTGCACTAGTTTGTCATTTCCAGTAATATGTTGGTATTTATCATTGTTAGAGAGAAGAAAGAATTGATTTTGAATATGATGCACTAATAACTCCACATACGCATTTAGTTTATTAAGTAGAATTCTATATTCTCAAATCAATGTAAAACGTAACCTTTATTATTGTGTTTAAAAGAACAGCGAAAATATGTAAACTGATTTAAAATTGAAATAGTGATATCTTGTATAAAAACTGGCTATGCCTATTATGTCTCTCAATTGTATATTACCGGGGACAGATTTTCATCCTGACAATTTCCCGGATGAATTACATATGAAAGTCCCCCTGTATTATGCAGTTGCAGCGTGTATAAGGTATTTAAAGGTAGCTCATAGAGTTATGTAGATCCTTGATTAATAGATCCGCATCTGATAGATTAGATTTGTAAAGGCTGTAACACTTGTATCTACAGCGTATGATCTCTATATCTGAGAATTGCGGAGGCAGTGTAACATTCTTATGCCATATACAGCCCCTCAGCTTGTTAATCTTGAGAATCGCGGGGACCGTATAACTTTCCTTATATTACACACTGTCCCCAGCTTAAATTCATTAGTGTCAGAATGGTTATAAAACGTAGTGAATCATAGCCCTATGGAAAGGAGTGGAGAGGTCTTCCACAAAATGAAAATCTCGATCCTATCTCAGATTCCTAATGTCATAGTTTATATCTTTAACCTTATTTGCCCTATGATCTGAAACTAGGTTCTTAGTATATAACTGAGACTGCTTGCATTGGGCTCTATCTCACACAAATACCGGCAGATAAATTGCTAGCTCCGTTAAATTGGATCATTGTTCCTTTTCCATAACTCTATGATTAAACAATCGATTTCTAAACCTAAGCTGCAGCTATAGCTAAATATTATTGGACATTATTTTAGGCATAGTCAGTGAAACCAACGCGCGTTTCGCTGATGTGCTTGTTCAAGTTTTGCCGTTTCTACTTAATAAACTAAATGCTTATGTGGAGTTATTAGTGCATCATATTCAAAACCACTTCTTTCTTCTCTCTTTCAACTTAACCCTGTAGGGTTATAATGCACCCCTGATTAAAGAACAATATTATGACATAATTATAAACTATATCAGGGTATGATAACTCCTCACTAATTGGTGCGACCCCTACCCATTTTTCCCTATCCCTACTTTATACTATTTATCATTGTTAATCAACATTGTTGTATATCACAATGTTTTTTTTGCACTACATATGATCCTTATACTGACACGCTACACAGAGTCATTGTTATGTGGCCATTTGGGGATTGAAAATGTTCACAAGTTCTAAATACACCACTGAATGTCTGTATGGACAACACCATATGGAATGTGCTCTGATGCACATTCCCAGCAGTGAAACATCTGGAAATAATATTCAAATGATTGTACCTATGTGTATTGTGGCAATGTAATTCATTGCAAACTAACTTCATATCCTGTTGGGAGGTGTCACACTTGCGATGTAAAAGCGCTCAATCTCTGTGCTGTGTACACTGTGTAAGGATTTACTTTGATATTTGCACCTCTGACCACTAGAGGTCTATACATTTGTAAACTTGCCCTTATCCAAGATGGACAGAATGGCATCAAGGAGAAAGCATCTTGGATCATGTTTCCTGTTTGGGCCTATAATAGGCACTTCCTGGATCAGACATGTGCTTGAGTATTCTGCCTGCTCAGCTCCTGTCACTTGCTGCACTTTCTTGCATTCATGACTACCCTGCTTGTGTACCGACCTGGCAAACGTCTGACTACCCTGTTTGTGTACTGATTCGGCAAATGTCTGACTACTCACTGGATATCTACTTGGCTATTGGGCTTCAGATAATACCACCAGTATCATTGCACACTGATAAAAAAAGGGGAAATGCTCCTTCCCTGTCACACTGGAGCAATCAGGCTCTGGAAATTGTATGCAATGTTTTATGAGCTTAATCGCGCTCATGGGCAGGGGTAGAGTGTTCCCCCTGAACTTGAATGAGTCACAAAAGCTATAAAAGCTCTAGCATATATATGATATACAAGTTAACCCGTGCATGATACTCATGCATTCTAGTCAAATCAAGCTACTTAAGGTCTTAAAAAGGTTCTTGTCATGCATTTGGACCTAGCCCAGGCCTCCTCAGGGGAAGAGCGTTAGTTCCCGACGCAAGCGGCCTTTTTAATGTGTGTTCATGAGGTAAAATTACCTCACGAAAATGAGTTTGACCCCTCAACTCGTAAATTTAGCCTTTACTACCCCTCCCACGGGGGGAAGGGGGGATGATGGAAGTTAACTGACTTGACTATTCTAATTTTTTTGTCAAATAATGTCAGTATACCAAATTTCAGGTCAATTGGATGAGCCCTTTCTGAGAAAATAGTTTTTTCCACACACACACACACACACACACACATTAACGCACCCCTCTACACATGTGTGTTCATGAGGTAAAATTACCTCACGAAAATGAGTTTGAGCCCTACCAAATTTCAGCCCTTTTTGAAATTTTTTTCCCACACACACTAAGAATTTAGTAGGTCAGTGTATAACTCTGCCCAGCAGGTGGCGCTGCAACTTGGTTTTTTTTTTTTCACACACAGACAGACAGACAAACGCCACTAAGCATTTATATATTAGATAATAAAATGTTTTCTAACATTTTGTTGCTACGTTCTGATCGCCACAGCACTGGACACCGCGGTAGAATTCTGAATTTGAAAGCTGTTGATTTTGGGCTCTGATCCACAAAGTACTGATATTGTAAAACCTTTCCACAAATTGACTCCACCTATGTAAGAAATCAGAGTATTACCTGTTGTCACTTTATTCTAAGTATAAATATCATATATCTCGCTGTGTCTCTACAGCACTCCGAGACATTCACCCTAAGAAAGTGAAAGAGAGAGTATTCCAATCAAGTCATGATTATAGAGGCAAAATCTGGGAATGGTACAAGACCATTCCAAAGACATTGAATATCCCTCAGAGCTCAGTGCAGTCGAAGGTAAACAAGTGAAAAAGTTTAAACTGCATCCACATTGCCTTGGTTGCCAGACAAGCAAGAAAGGCATTTTTCAGAAAAGCTACTATGTGGTTCAGGACTGTAGGAAGGGGGGGGAAGTAACAGCCCTGGGAAACGGAGTAGGTGGCGCACCACCAGTTCTACCATGCAGTGAGAACAGGGACAGCTTTCCCAGTTCTTTTCACTAGGAGATGTCTGGAGTGAGTATACCTACCCCTGATAGAGAAAACTCAGACTTTAACCTCATCCTGAATGAGCAGCAACTGCAGTTCCTTGCGTGCCACAATGAGTCAGTGTATCTGTATATACAATAAAGAGTAAAAACTGAAGAAAAGACACTGAGACAGTGAGCAGCAGATAAAGACAAACAAAGAGTCAACTGGTTAAGTCTATGAAAATGAACACTGGCAAGTATTTATCATCAACAACATTTATATAGTGCCAGCAAATTCTGTAGTACTTTACAATTGAGAAATACTCTAAAGTACTTTGCAAGTATTTTAATTGTAGGTATTATTATTACCATTTATTTATATAGTGCCACTAATTCCGCAGCGCTGTACAGAGAACTCACTCACATCAGTCCCTGCCCCATTGGGGCTTACAGTCTAAATTCCCTAAAACACACACAGACTAGGGTCAATTTGTTAGCAGCCAATTAACCTACCAGTATGTTTTTTGGAGTGTGGGAGGAAACCAGAGCACCTGGAGGAAACCCATGCAAATATGGGGAGAACATATAATTCATCATGCCATGGTTGGGAATTGAACTCATGACCCCAGTGCTGTAAGGCAGAAGTGCTAACCACTTAGCTACCGTGCTGCCCATAATTACTATGCAGAGTAACATCTTCATCAATAATTTTGCTTAGGATCTTTGGCTATATATTAGCCTGGATGAAAAGCTATATTTTGATATCATAGGGGTTGATTTATCATAGAGTAATATGCTAAAATGGTTTATCAATGGCTATATCGCCATTTTTTAGATTAGAGGCAAGAGGAATGGTGACATTCAATAAACCAAGTCATTGGCTACAATTAAAGATTATGTACATGAGTCAATAATCTCAAAGGCATGACACTAAAAGCACCTTTATCCTTGACCACAAAGAGTTTTCAAGAGATGTAGCAGAAAATCTTCTGTTCTTTTTGGCCTGAATGCTAAATGGATTGTATAGTGCAAAAAATTGCACACCAGCCAGGTAACACCATTCCCACCATCATGTAATAGAGATGCTTTCCAATGGCAGGGACTGGCAATCTTTTCAGGATCAATGAAAAATGAGTGGTCACAAAGTTGGACTGGCCTGCCGGGGAGCCGGGGTATTCCCCGGTAAGCCTCGACATCTGACAGCTCTGGCCCATTTGTTGGTGGGGGGAGCAGGTACTTTAAACAAAAACAAAAAATACTTACCTCATGGCCGCATCGGCAACCCTCCTTCCTCCTCTCTGTTCCAGTTGCAATGAATGTTGGGCGTGACATCATCACGTTACGACCGACATTCAGTGAGAAACGATGCAGAGAGGAGCCAGCACGCAAAAAAAAAGTCAGAAGACAAGAAGAGAAGAAAAGAGCTGAAAAGAGATGAAAGAAGCCAATAGGAAGGTAAGTAAAGGAACGGAGGCAAGGGGAGGAAAGCAGAAAGGGACAGAGTGATAAAGAAATGGGGAGGGGCAGAAAAGCATATAGTGATGAAGAGGGGAGGAGAGCAGCATGGCACATAGTGATGAAGAAGGGGGGGCATAAAGGCACAGAGTGATGAAGAAGGGGGGCAGAAAGGCACAGAGTGATGAAGAAAGAGGGGTAGAAAGGCAGGCACATAGTGATGAACAAGGGGGGCATATAGGCACAGAGTGATGGAGAGGCGGGCAAAAAGGCACAGAGTGATGAGGGGAGGAAAGCAGCATGGCACATAGTGATGAAGGGGGGGGCAGAAAGGCACAGAATGATGAAGGGGAGGCACAGAATGATGAAGGGGAGGCACAGAGTGATGAAGAAGGGGGGGGCACACAGTGATGAAGAAGGGGGGCAGAAAGGCACACAGTAATGAAGAAGGGAGGGGCAGAAAGGCAGAGAGTAATGAAGGGGGGAAGCAGCATGACACAGAGTGAAGAAGGGGGAGAGCAGCATTGCACATTTTAATGAATGGGGGGGCAGCATGACACAGAGTAATGAGGGAGTGGAGCAGCGTGGCACAATGCGATGAAGGTAGGCCATGTGAAGAAGGGAAAAGCAGCATGGAGGACGCAGTGTGATCATAAGGGGGCACAGCATTGTGACAATAAGGGGCACAGTAATGTGTGTGTGATGGCACAGGGGGCTTGTGGCAATGTAGTGTGTGTGATGCCACATGGGGCTTGTGGGAATGTAATGTGTATGATGGTACAGGGGTCTTGTGGCAATGTAGTGTTGCGAGTGGTAGGTGGTGGCTGATTAATTGGTGCTCTTTTGTTTGTGGGGTAATGGTGGGTCAATTTAATTTTATAGTGGGGACTACTAATTTATGATGGGGTGGTTTGGGGGCTATTAATTGAATCTGGGGGTGAGTTTGGGGAGAATGAGGTCTATTTATTAAATGTGAATATGAATTATTTAATGGCAAGCGATGGTTGTGGGAAACAGGTATATTTACTAAATGTAAATACTATTAATTTATTGCTGGGGCTGTTTGGATGGAGGGAAATAGGTTTATTTCCAGCAGCCACAGGAGGTGAAAGTGACAAGAACAGGTAGGAGAGAGCAGGACAGTCTGACAACTGTTCTGATTCTACAATCAGGTCAAGACGGTGTACTTATATACACATTGTATTCTTTATATACTACACTACGGTGCTAGCTGTCCTTCGTAGACTTACCACTTCTAGTAGTTTGTTTACACCTCTCTAGTGGCTGGCAACACTGGGGACCCCTACCATTGTATCCCCCGGTGGGCCCTTCATGTCCAAGTCCGAAACTGAGAGGTCACATTACAGACACATGCTGGATGGAAACTTACCCTCTGCCAAAAAGCAGACTTTGGAAAGTTTGTCTTTAAACAAAAAAAAATTACATATAATGACATGAAACAGAAGGTAAAGATTGCCCTGCCAAACTAAGCTTACAATCTAAGAGGTTTGGGATATTGGGTGTTATTGCTTTATGGCTTACTATTTAATTAAGTGTAAATAGGTGATATTTTCTGCAAAGTTTCAGTCACAATTCAAAAATCACACTTTCCTATTATGTTTGAATGGTATTGCTCTGATTAGTGAAATAAGCTATCAGTTCTTACCTGTTTGCTCTGAACATAGTTATTGTATATTGTACAACTGCCTTGACTGACAGATAATAGAGGTCCTTTGCTGGGTTAATAGCTTGCGCTCACAAGTAACACATGGATCATTAAAAACATCCTGGAGGGATTCAGAATCAGCACTGAAATTTTAGTAGCTGAAATATACTATATAAATATATATATATATATATATATATATATATATATATATATATATACTGTTAGGGTAATTTTACCTCTCCTTTATCAAGTCCCTTCAGATATCAGTGAGATAAGATGCTGGTTAACCAGGAGATCAGTAGTCAAGACACAAACATGCCAATGTCAAGATGTATACTGAAATGTGTTCGTTTATTAGTGGCTTACATTTATACATGAAAAAGCGTTTGATCTGGTTATAGGATAGAAACACATGATTGATATTTTCCTGAGCAAATATAAATCTTCTGACAGAGCTAGTTAGTTCTCTTCATGTCACTTTTATGGGTTCTTCTTATCATGGGTTCTTCTTATCATCTTTGCTGGCGCCAGTACTCCCAATGCCATCATTCAGTATCCCATGTCCTAGTACTCTCAATGCCATCATTCAGTATCCCATGTCCTAGGCCTCCATCCGGGGTCTTTGAGATAGTTCAAGGCTGGAGCTGGTGATTACGCTGAATGTATTTTTAAGGCAAATACCAAGATTTTTAACTCCTTCACATATCATTATTACAATTATCGTTGAGGACCTAGAGATTCTTTCACATTCTCCCTCCTTTTAATAATATATAAAAAAGGTTAAAAATGTTAAGGCCTGAAATGGTGACACCTAATGCAGCCAGACTAATTTTGTTCAGTCTCTTGTGAGAAAGTAAGGGTGTTTCACCATTCACCCGGGACCGAGTAGAGATATCAGCACTTCTGCCCCTGTTTATTCAAAAAGTATCTTTTCTTCATGCCTCTGCTGTAATCTCTGTATATCTTTTCTGAACGTACATGACATATACCAGTTCCATTCTATCAATATGGTCAATACCACAGTGATAATGAGTAGTGGGTGTACTAGTAAGTTAAATATACCAGTCATAGGTGGAGATGATACGTTAAATACATCCCACCAATGTTTTTCTAAATCATCCTTCAGTTTGGTGGCTAAAGCTTTTAATTCATTATCTTCTATAACCGTGACCATTTTTGCGTGATTGTTAGTATAGTTTACCTGCTTTAAATGTTCACTCAGAATTATTGTTTCATTTATCATTTTTACTATTTCCTCAATATTTAAGGTTAACTGAGGCAGACTTAGATTATTATACTTGAACATTGTGTCTACTTGTGACATTTGGTCCTTATAAAATATCAACACTTTCCCTTGCCATTGTAAATGTGTTATATTCATAAGGCACCCAGAAAATGGGTAGGTCTGCCCGTAGGTTAGTATTATTTTTTCATCATATGTGATTATGCAGACCATTTGAGGGGCTACCTCTTTAGTGTCTCATATTCCTTTGGGTGTAATGCCCATACACAAACACTTGTGTTATGCTGCAGCATGCATGGTTCAAATTCTGCAGTTTGTTGTGGGCAAACCAGTCCCATGTCTGTGTTATCACAGAGATCTAGGTTATGTGTCTTATTATTTTTATCAATGTAATGTTCCTTGAATTCAGGTGTCCATAGATTTCCATCCTGTAGGATCATAGGCATAACTATAAACTTACACACTTGTGTTTCTGTTTTTATGGTGTATGTTTCCAGAGTTCCTGCACAATAAGTCTCTTCGCACCTCACTCTCCTCCCGTCCATTTTGAACCTTTCCTGCTTGGTTACATTAAACATTACTCTGTAAAACAATATATTACCAGCCATCAATTTTATCTGTGAGGTATCTTTCTGCTGTTTTTATGCAAGTATTGGAGGGTACATTGAGACCAATTTATAAATTTAGTAATGTTTTCCTCTGTCCTCAAAATACCGAGGGCTGATTTGTTAAATAACTGTAAAAACTCTTTGTTCCATTGTATGTTCTTGGTTAAGGGGTTAAAAACTGTAGGCATCCAATCAGCCTGCATATGTACCCGTTTACTCATATCAGCTCCCGTTTTACTCAGTTTTGTATCAATTACCTCCATATCTATTGTGTTCATTATACCTATTCCTGTGCCTGTGACCCCCAGTAAGGTGTCATACCATTCTCTCTTACATTTCTTTTGGTTGCTTACTGGGAAAGTGATATACCATTTAATCACTGTTCTTTGCTGCCAAAACCCCATTGTTATGCAGGTGGAAGGTATCCTTACAATGGCATTAGTTACCACTTTTGGCTGTAATTGTAGAATATAGAATTTAGTTCTCAATTTAAGTGTAGAACTCCCCAATCGTGTCTTATTGGTACAGACTATTGTTCTATCCTGGTAGCTAGTGGGATTATGGATTTGATTGTATCCTATTGTGTTGGTTTTATTCTCGCACTGATCTATTTGATTCTTTGCCTCTGTACTTTCCAACCATTTCAAAAAAGGTTCTTCACAACATTGTGTCTCGCTTGTGCCTATCAATTCAAGTGTACTATTTACTTCTGCTGCCCAAATTACGCGAGTGTGTGTTTTTCCTAGAATTTTGTACACTTTCCCACCTTTTATTTTTATACTTAATTTGTCACATGACCAAACAAACTGTTGTGTCGCTGTTTTATTTTCTACCGTATCTTCCATTTCCCAACTTCCATTTTCTAAGTAACTTTTAAAGCACTCCCCCGTTGTTACATTTCTTCCTATATCTGAGAGATCATTAATATCCCACCTACATATGGTTAAGTTTGCCTTTTTTAACTCCTCGTGTACATATCAAGTCCCTGTGCATTTTGCTATGTCAGCCTGCAATAATCCTGGAGTAGCTGCAGTAGCTGTAGCTACATAAACCATGAAAAGGATGTATCTGGTCATGATGCTGTGTCCAGTGTGACCAGTGTCTTCTTGCAGTGTGATGCGTGCACCCAGGAGTCTCGGTTCTGGAGTTTCACTGATGTGGGCGTGGTCAACAAGACCTGATACGGACCCTTGAATATTGGTTTAAAAGTTCTCCTTGCATGTTTCTTTAAGTACACCCAATCGCCAGGTTTCAGCTTATGCGGCTGTAGGTCTGAAACAGGCTCTGGAAGTGAAGAAAATGCTAGAACATGCAAATAGTTCAAATGGTCAGTTAGACTTCTCATATAGCTAGTCAAATCTCTATATTTATGCTGTAATTGCTGTGGATAATAACACCCTGTCTTTGGTAGTGTTCCAAAAAGTATTTCATAAGGGGACAGCTTGCTATTCCTATTTGGCACAGTTCTTACACTGAACAAGGCTTCGGGAAGACATTCTGGCCATGTTTTTTTATTACAGCCATGATTTTCTGAATTTTCAGTTTCAATGTCCCATTTAACCTTTCTACTCCTCCACTAGCCTGTGGTTTGTACGGCACATGAAAAACTTGCTGTATGCCTAGATCTGTCATTATGTGTTACATTATTTCCCCTGTGAAGTGTGTACCTCTGTCTGATTCAATTATCTCAGGGACACCATACCTGCACACAATCTCACCAATCAGTTTTTTCGCAGTTGCTTTTGCTGTTGCCTTGGCTACTGGCCAAGCCTCCGGCCATTTACTGAAAAGATCTGTACAGACTAGAACATATTCATATATTCCAGATTTAGGCAGTTGTATATAGTCTATCTGTAGTCTTTGAAAAGCATAAAAGGCTTTTGAAGTTGTACCTTGTGATGTTTTTACCTTTTTTCCTGGATTTGAAGTTCCACAGATCCAGCAGGCCTGAACATAGTCTGTAGCAGCTTTATTGAATCCTGGAGCTATCCAATGCTGATGGACCACGCTAGTGATCTGTTCCTTCCCCAGGTGCGGCTGTCCATGAGCTATCTATAACATAGGAGGGAACAAAACCTGTGGAAGACAAAGTTTATCATTCAGTTTCCACATACCAGCGCAATCTTCTTGTGCTTCTAATCGTTTCCATCTTTCTTTCTCCAATGGTTCTGTTTGTTGTTGAAACTTTTTTAGATCAGTGTAGTCAGACATTTCTTTTTGTACTGTGTATACTTCTCTTTCAGGCTTTCTTTTAGCTGCCTTTTTTTGCTTCTGCATCTGGAAATGTGTTTCCTTTTGTTTCAAAAGTCTCATTCCTTGTATGAGCTTGTATTTTAATTACGGCAACCTTGTGTGGCAATTTCAATGATCTAAACAAGTTTCTTATTAGACTGGCATGCTGTATGTCCTTACCACTAGAAGTCTTGAAATCTCTGCTTTTCCATATTGGACCAAAGTCCTGCGTCACTCCCCAAGTATACCTGGAATCCATGTAGATATTGGCAGTGGTTCCTTCTGCATATTTCAATGCCTTGGTGAGTGCTATCAGTTCAGCAGCTTGTGCTGACAGTATCGATGATAGTGGTCCTGAGTCAACTACTTAATTTTCTGTAGTCACCGCGTATCCTGTAAATGGTGATCCGTTATCATAATATCTGGAACCATCTACAAAAAGTTCATACACAGCATTAGATAAGGGAGAGTTCATAACATTTGGAAGAGTCTGTGCTTCCATATCCATAAGAGCGAGGCAATCATGTGAAAAAGAAAAATTGTGGTTAATATTTTCACCCAATTCATCGTCATCACTATCACAATGTCCTTCTTCTGATGGCTCTTGTTTTTCACTATTATTCCCTCCTTTTGAATCTTGAGATTCATACATTAGGGGTAACAATGTTGCTGGATTTAATACTGTGCACCGTTTGACTGTGACATGTGAAGCACTTAACAATGCTACCTCGTACTTAGTGAGTCTGGCTGCTGAAAGGTGTTTTGTTTTTGCTTGTTGTAATATCTCTACCGCAGCATATGGGACTTGGATTGTTAATGAGTGATCAAGGACAATATCTGTGCTTTTGTCTTTGAGGATTGCAGCAGCTGCTACTGCCCTTATGCATGTTGGTGCGCCTTTAATTATAGGATCTAAATTTGCTGAATAGTATGCCAAAGGTCTTTGCTTGTGTCCATGTTCTTGTGTAAGGACCCCTACTGCATGTCCCTGATCTTCATGACAAAAAAGATTAAATGATTTGTCATAGTTCGGCAGTCTCAGGGCTGGAGAATTCATAATGGCCTGTTTAAGATATTGTACTGCGTTTTCAATTTCTTGTGTGGTTGGGTACGGGCCCTCCTCTTTTGTACTATTATATAGTATCTGCATGTATATTGAGGCTAATGGAATCCAGTCTCTACAGTAGCCAATTAGGCCCAAGAAGGCCCTTGTTTGTTTTACAGTTTGTACTCTTTGTGGCGTCAGATATTTACTGCCATGTGAAATGCAGTGTCCTAAGAAAATTACCTTCTTCTGAGCTGCTTGGATTTGGACACTCTGCAGTCCTGCTGGGCCAAAAAGGTTAGTAGAGAAACAGTTTCTTCTTTACACTGTTGTTCATTATCAGCAGCTATCAACAAGTCATCAACATACTGCAATAGTCGGGTAGTTTCAGGATATTGTGGTAACCAACCTTGTAAGACAGTTGACATTGCTTCAGAGAATTCTGAAGGGCTGGTGGCCCCTCCTTGGGGAAATCTGGTCCAGCAGTATTGTGTTCCTTCATGCCAGCATTTTCTGTGAACCGTTAGTTATTGGTACAGAAAAGGAAGCATTTGCCAAATCTATAACTGGAAACCACATTGATGTAACAGGAATTTGGTTCAGCAAGGTATGTGAGTTTGGGACAATGGGTGGGTTCACAACCAGTCGTTTATTTCTTTCTCTGAGATCGTGAATTAACCTGAATTCTGGAGCTCCTCCCTCCCCCTGTTCTCTTTTTCTGACTGGGAATAAAGGTGTGTTAAAAGGTGATCGACATTACTATACATTTGCCTTGGTATTCTTGTACTTGTTTTGTGATTGCTTTATTCTGTAAAAAAGTTAAAGGATATTGTTTAACACATATTGGTAGTGTGTTAGGTTTTAGTATAAGTTGTGCCGGGGCAACTTTTAACAGTCCCACATTAGTTTTTCCCTTTGACCATATTTTCTAAGGTACATCCTTCAGCCACTGTGGTAATGGTGCCTCATTTTGAGATGTGTTTTCACTTGGTTGTATCAAAAACACCTGTACTGCTGCTTCTATCTGATTAGATATGTTGTCTGGAAGTTGACTGGTGTATTCCATCCCTTCTGGGGTGTATTTGATGCATGCTCTCATTAACTGTAATATGTAAGCACCCAGTAGATTTACAGGACAAGTGTTTGAAGTGAGAAACTCTATAGGGACAGGAGTACAGTCTTTGTTTACTTGTATCTTCACTTTTTTACTTTTCCTAAGGTGTATAGGCTGTCCTGTCAACCCTGATGCTTTTGCATAATCTGAGGTCACTAATTCTTGTGGTACTTGATCTTGTCTTAATACTGTTTGGCTTGCTCCCGTGTCAATTAGGCAGTCCAATTGTTGACCAGTGGGCAGTGTAATTTGCACAGTAGTTCCAGGCAGCTTACCTTCTTTAGAGGTGTTTACAAGAACTGGACAAGGTGTTGACAACGGGGAGCCATATCTTCATTGATTGCTGCTTATGGTGCCCGGGGGACCGCCGGTTTCTCTTTGCTGCTGCTGCTATTTCTTGTATTTTCTGCAGTCCTTCTTCATGTGACCTAGTAATTTACACCAAAAACATCTGCCAGTCATGTCCTCACCTTGATTCCTTTGTCTTGCACTTACTGTTTCTGTTCCTTTGGGCTGCTGCCTTACTTGCCATGTTCCTTTTTCCTGTACCAGATGTACAGTTACATGGGGAGTCTTTTGGGCCTTCTTTTCCCTTTTTCTGCTTCCTGGTCCTTCAAGTACCTGTAGCAAGGATGACATTTTCATAGACAATGCCCCAGGTCTGACTGTAAAGAGTTGGCTTCTTACCTCATTCTCTTCCATTCAAAAACTTTGTTTTCAACATTCTTTGACCATCTGGGGTTTCTGTAGAAAAACCATCATCATTTTGTCTGGTTGTTAATTTATCCAAATACATCCTTACTAAATTATTTCTCTGTGTTATGTCTGGTGCTGCTGGTGCTTTTAATTTTTGTTCATGACACCACCATTGTACTCTGGCTAGAAATTCAAGACCACTGTTATACGTATTTCTTTCTTCTACAGGGGGTGCAGGATGAGTAATAACCCTCCTGTCACCTTCTGGTGCTCTTGCTGTTAACCCCATTATTTGTGTCATCACTCCTACCCCAAATAACGGTGTGCATACTTGTTGCAGGTCTATCCAAGAGGGATTCCACACTGTCTGTATTCTGGTTGAATAGGCAGAAAACGCAGCCGGACTTTTCCTAGGATTTGGTGCTTCCTGTATAATTGCATGCATATCAGATTTATACCAGGGTGAATAGGTTTCTTGTGGGTTAGGTAAGTGTCTCCTATTATTAGCACCTTCAGCAACATTAGCATCAAAATTTGGGTTAGGCACCCTTTGTATTCTGTGTTGTATTCTATTAGTGTGAGCATGCAATACCTGCTTTTCCGATGTTGTTCTCCTTCTCACCCCTGGATTTGTTGTTTCTCTTAATGGACTGATATTGTGATCCTTCAACCGGCTTACCATCATTGGTATCTTGGAAACATTTTCCTTTTTCCTGCAAGAATTATCTGTACAAGGAGGTGCATTAGATTCTACCTGATTATCACAAAATGGACATTCCTCATAGTCTTCTGGAACACATCTTTCACATTGCAAACACTGTCACTCAGGATAATCATTTATTTCATTATTAGCAGACTGAAAATGGATTTGACTTGGGGTTTGAAACGTGATTGATGGAGTGTTACCTGTGTTCACTGGGGTCACTGAATGAGTTTCTAATTGCAAATGCCCCTCTTGTGCTGCTAACTGTGCTATGTGACCTGCCTGTTGAGATACTGCTGGTATATCTGGTCTATTGTCTGGTTGCTGTGGTGGAGCTGTAGAGTCCACATAGGGTGGTGGCATGTCTAATAAACCTATACCTATGTGTGTATCCTCTCTTCTTTTCCTTTTCTCATCTTCAATTTCTAATGATACTGTATACCACATGTTAACCACATCTGCATGTCCTTTTCTGCTTATCCATGCTTTATTAGTGTTTTGAAACCTTTTCCACTTTTCTGGATCTAGTGTACCCTCTAGTGGGAAACCTGCTCTGTCAAATATTAGTTTTATATTTTTTAGAGATTTCTTTCCTTCTCTGCATTCTAATATCTCTGTGGGTTTTATAGACCCACCAACTATGTTCCCCCATTTTATTTAAAGTTGATCAATCTCTGAATATACTGTACTGTCGGGTTGCTTTACCGCATGCACTCTTATAGCAGTTCACTGTATTTTACAGAGAATTATACCTCAATACCACCGTTCAAAAACCTCTAAATTCCTTCTATTCCGGCTGAAAAATATTTGTATATTATACAAAGAAATATAATCAGAAAACAAACAATAAGAACAATTGTGAAAATCTCTGTTGCAGCTGTAACCATTTTTGCTTTCTTATTTCATAATCACCAGAATATCCTTTTACAATTTCATTACGTAACCCAGGTGGTAATTTCTTTATACTGTACAGACAGATAGGCTTCCCTTCAAGGGGTATGTGATTAACTTGC
The DNA here is from genome assembly GCF_038048845.1 of Mixophyes fleayi. NCBI lineage: Eukaryota > Metazoa > Chordata > Amphibia > Anura > Limnodynastidae > Mixophyes > Mixophyes fleayi. Next base: position 147,306,242 of record NC_134406.1, on the reverse strand, counting down.
CAATATAGGAACACTTGAGACCAAAAACACCCTATATTTTGCTGCAATATATATCCTTATTTAAATGCACATTTACCATACAATAATATTGCTTTGCATCCACAACACATCCAAAAACAGTTCTATCAATTACAGCTTCCATTGTAGGAAGAGTATCAGCAGAAAGCTTTCTAAGTATAACAGCACATGAACAGTCTGAGCAATAACCAAATGAATTATTAAGATGCAATCGTGAGTACTTTTGACATGTATTAAATTCAACCATATGGGTAACGTTTTTTATGCTATCAAACATATATCTGGGTTCAGGAAATCTCTCTTACCATATACAGATGAACAGCTTTCAGACACACAACAAGAATACTGGACAGAGAGAAAATCAGTGGAAAAAAATCACAGCTGAATTTACTCACCGTACGGGTTTGAGTAATTTTACCTCTCCTTTATCAAGTCCCTTCAGATATCAGTGAGATAAGATGCTGGTTAACCAGGAGATCAGTAATCAAGACACAGACATGCCAATGTCGAGATATATACTGAACTGTGTTAGTTTATTAGTGGGTTACATTTATACATGAAAAAGCGTTTGATCTGGTTATAGGAGAGAAACACATGATTGATATTTTCCTGAGCAAATATAAATCTTCTGACAGAGCTAGTTAGTTCTCTTCATGTCACTTTTATGGGTTCTTCTTATCATGGGTTCTTCTTACCATCTTTGCTGGCGCCAGTACTCCCAATGCCATCATTCGTGATCCCATGTCCTAGTACTCCCAATGCCATCATTTATTATGCCATGTCCTAGGCCTCCATCCGGGGTCTTTGAGATAGTTCAAGGCTGGAGCTAGTGATTACGCTGAAAGTATTTTTAAGGCAAATACCAAGATTTTTAACTCTTTCACATATCATTATTACAATTATCGTTGAGGACCTAGAAATTCTTTCACAACATATATATATATATAGATATATATATATATATATATATATATATATATATATATATATATATATATATATATATATTGTAACAAAGGGAGGCATTTATCTGACAAGAGGCAGAGAAAGTATACAAACAGAATAAAACATTGCCATAGTTATGCACCTAGGTTATGGTTAAACCAGGTAAAAACGTATGTGTAGTTTAAAGTTTGTTAACTTACATGATTTCCTCTCGGCAAACAGACAGGGCGTGTCTGATTAGTCCAAACAGAGGCAGTGATGGGTGTTTCCTTATAAAGAGAAGATGGGTGTGTCAACTGCCCATCAAGCTAAGGCTGGGGGAGGAGTATCATGTATAAAAGCTTGACTGTGTTACTTGTTCAGTGAGACCAACGCTGGGGTAGCTGGCTGGTCCTGAGAGAGAGCTGATATATGTATAGCTAGCGTTTAGGGTCTCCAAGTATTGCTGTGAAATCTGTACGGTGTTAAAACATTTACCATCCTGACAATAAAACTACATAAAAAGGAAGAAGTTGTTCGCGTGTGCTTCTGCAGTAGCGGGCTCTTGCCACAAGTGGTGTCAGGAGTGGGATACTCCGGGAAGCAAGTTTCCGCTACCCAACCCTCGCAGACCTCAATATGGAGGAAGTACTGAGAACCCTCGTGAATGTGGCCGCTGCGCAGCAACAGCAGCAAGCTCAGATGCTACGAGTTGCCGAAGCACAGGTGGAAAACACAAGGCTCTTAAGAGAAGGGTTAAGCCAGGTGAGACATGACAGAAATGAACCACTTGGTCCTGTTCTCCAGAAAATGTCGGCAGGTGATGACATAGAAGCATATCTGGTGTCCTTTGAGAGACTTGCAAAAAGGTCAAAATGGCCTCCTAAAGATTGGGCTGAGAGGCTGGTGCCATATCTGACTGGTGAAGCTCAGCGAGCTTATATGGATCTAGATGAGGAACGGGCCTCTGATTATCTGTGCCTAAAATCTGAGATATTGGCTCGCATTGGAGTTTCCGGGCCAGGCCAAGCCCAGCGCTATCACCAATGGCGCTATGTTAAAGAAAAACCGGTCAGAAAGGTTTTGTGCGCTACAACAAATGACTAAAGAACCTGCATTTGTGCCAAAGCCGCTGCCACGCCAAAAGCCAGGTTTGACAATCCTTGCTACAGGGCCCAATGGCAAAATGGCTACGGACAGAGGGCCAGGTGCAAAGCCGTCTATTCTGAAGTGTTTTGAATGTGGTGAGCCAGGCCACTTTAAGGCAGAGTGTCCTAAAATACCGGAACCCATGGACTGTTCCGTGGCACATATTGGGCCTGCTTTTCCAAGCTGTTTTACCATGAGTCCCACATCAGGAAGTCCTTGTTTGTTCCGGGTGACTGTGCTAATCAACTCTCATTGGTTTCCAGCTCTGCCTTACCCGAAACCATAACTTCTCGGTTGCCCAAGGTGAAGGTTCTTTGCGTACGTGGCAGGACAGAGGAGTATGAAAGAACAATACTACAAGTCACACTCAAAGACAAAATTGTTATGGTGGTAGCTGCCATAGCACCTAAACTCCCATATCCACTCATTTTGGGGCGAGACTTCCCACTGTTTAATGATGTCTCCGGTGGGCGGATCCGGCCGGACATGCCGGCAACTGATGCAACGGTCGAAAGCCCGGTCTTAAAGGAGCCGCCTAAGAATCCACAACATCTGGACATCGATCTTTGGGAACCGCCAAACCGGAATGCCATCCTGGGAGTTACAGGAGGCGTTCCACAAAAGCATCCACCTGCGGGGAAACATGGACAGTCCAAACTAGCATTGGTCGGTGATGTCGCAGATGAGCCCACCCCGCCTGTCAGTGAGGATACGGACTGGTCCGCAATACCAATTTTGTTTCCTCTCAGTACTTTGCTCGAGACCAACTTAATGATGCCACTTTGGAACATGCCTTTAAAAGTGTGACTGAAGTAAATGGGGTAGCGAAAGCCACCCAGCCTGCAGAAGGCATACCATATTTTATTGTTAAAAATAATTTCCTGTATAGAGTTGCTAAGGTGCAGGGGGAAAAAGTAGAACAAGTAATGGTTCCTCCGGTCCATGTAACCCTAGTGTTAAAAGCAGCACACACACATGTCTGTGGGGGACACCTACGGGAGGATAAAACACGGGAACGAGTTCTGCTTGAGTTTTACTGGCCCGGTGTACACATGGCAGTGAAAAGTATTGCCGGTCCTGTCCCAATTGTCAGAGAACCTGTCCCAAACCCATGTACAGGGCACCTCTCATTCCAATACCAATAGTACAAGTTCCCTTTGAATGGATAGCTATGGCCCTTGTGGGGCCACTGGAAAAATCTGCACGTGGGCACCAATATATACTAGTGGTGCTTGACTATGCAACCAGGTATCCAGAGGCAGTTCCCCTACGAAACATAAAGTCCAGCACCATAGCTAAGGAACTTGTATTGATGTTTACACGTTTGGGAATACCCAAAGAAATTCTCACAGATCAGGGTACTCCATTCATGTCTAAACTGATGAAGGACATGTGCCAGTTGCTAGGGGTTATGGCGCTTCACACCTCTGTATACCATCCACAAACAGATGGCTTGGTGGAACGCTTTAACCGCACATTAAGGCACATGCTCAGGAAAGCAGTTGCTCAAGAAAAAAAAGATTGGGACACTCTTATTCCCTATTTGATGTTTGCCATCCGTGAGGTACCTCAAGCTTCAACAGGGTTTAGTCCCTTTGAGTTATTGTTTGGGAGACAGCACAAGGGTATCTTGGATATGTTAAAAGAAGGGTGGGAGCATCAAGGGCCCAGGGAGCCAAATCTGATCCAATTTGTGTCCCAAATGTATGAGAGGCTAGGAAAGATAGGGCCCATTGTGCAGCAACATGTAAAAGAGGCTCAGGAACGACAGAGAAAAAGTTATGATAAAAGTGCTGTTGTTCGATCTTTTAAGCCTGGGGACAAGGTCCTAGTCCTGGTTCCCACCCAGAAAAGCAAACTTTTCGCCCATTGGCAGGGTCCATATGAAGTTCTAGAGGCTGTCGGTCCTGTCAATTACAGAGTCCGCCAGTTAGGTAGGAGAAGGGAGGAGCAAATATATCATGTTAACCTCCTTAAACCTTGGCATGATGAGGAAACCTCTCCTCATGTAGTGAGTACTGCCATTGAAAAGTCTGAAGTTTCCATAGAGCCAGCTTTGTCCATTCAGCAGAGACAACAGACTGAAGAAATGATTCGCCGGAACAGGGATGTCTTCTCTTCCATTCCTGGGCGCACTACCTTAATCGAACACGACATTGTCACTGCACCAGGAGTCATTGTAAAGCAGAAGCCGTATCGTATTCCAGAAGCTAGACGGGTGGACGTGAGAAAGGAGGTCGAGAAGATGCTCCAGTTAGATGTGATTGAAGAGTCCACTAGTGAGTGGAATAGTCCCATTGTGCTTGTCCCGAAACCCAATTGGACAATTAGGTTCTGCAATGACTTTAGGCGCCTAAACAGTATGTCGCAGTTTGATGCCTATCCGATGCCACGTGTGGATGAACTAGTGTAAAATCTTGCTGGTAGCAATTATTTAACAACCCTTGATCTAACAAAGGGTTATTGGCAAGTTCCCCTGACTTCCACGGCCAAGCCAAAAACTGCATTTTCCATCCCTGATGGTCTCTATCAATATAAAGTCTAACCCTTTGGGTTGCATGGGGCACCTGCCACCTTCCAAAGGGCCATGAATAAATTGCTACGACCTCACACAGCTTATGCAGCCGCTTACTTGGAAGATATAGTGATTTATACCCCAGACTGGGGATCACATTTAGCCAAAGTTGAGGCGGTCTTAGCTTCATTAAGGTCAGCAGGGTTAACAGCTAACCCAGAGAAATATGCCATAGCCATGAGAGAAGCCAAATATTTGGGGTACGTTGTTGGTCGAGTGCGTGGGAAACCCCAGCTAGATAAAGTGGAGGCAGTCAAAAATTGGGCAAGACCAGAAAAAAAGTCGCAGTTAAGAACCTTTTTAGGCTTAGTAGGTTACTACAGGCGGTTTGTAAGTCACTTCGCCACTAGAGCTGCTCCACTAACGGACATGTTAAAAAAAAGTTGTCCAGATAGATTAACCTGGTCTGACTCTGCAGAAACCGCCTGGTCTGATCTTCGGTTAGCTCTTTGTTCCTCCCCAGTTCTACAAGCACCAGATTTTACCCGGAGGTTCTTCCTCCAAACTGATGCTTCTGGTGTTGGCTTAGGTGCAGTCTTGTCACAGGAGAAGAATGGAGTAGAAAATCCTGTCCTGTACCTAAGTCGTAAATTGCTTCCAAGGGAACAAAAATATGCCACTGTGGAGAAAGAATGTCTCGCCATAAAATGGTCTACAGAAGCTCTGAGCTATTATCTCCTATTATCTCCTAGGCACCTTAATAACAGACCATGCACCATTGAGATGGATGCAGAACAACCGGGCGGTAAATGCCAAGGTAACCCGCTGGTTCTTGGCACTGCAACCTTTCAAGTTCTCAGTAGAACATAGACCTGGGATTCTGCACAAGAATGCAGTTGCATTGTCATGAAAATATGCGCTCCTCGCGAAGTCCGCGTCCCCCTACTTAGAGACGCTAGGGGGAGGGATATGTAACAAAGGGAGGCATTTATCTGACAAGAGGCAGAGAAAGTATACAAACAGAATAAAACATTGGCACAGTTATGCACTTAGGTTGAGGTTAAACCAGGTAAAAACGTATGTGTAGTTGAAAGTTTGCTAACTTACATGATTTCCTCTCAGCAAACAGACAGGGTGTGTCTGATTAGTCCAAACAGAGGCAGTGATGGGTGTTTCCTTATAAAGAGAAGGTGGGTGTGTTACCTGCCCATCAAGCTAAGGCTGGGGGAGGAGTATCATGTATAAAAGCTTGACTGTGTTACTTGTTCAGTGAGACCAACGCTGGGGTAGCTGGCTGGTCCTGAGAGAGAGCTGGTCTATGTATAGCTAGCGTTTAGGGCAGGGGTGTCCAACCTTTTAGCTTCCCTGGGCCACATTGGAAGACGACGAGTTGGTTTGGGCTGCACATAAGATACACTAACAATAACGATAGCTGATCATTCAAAAAAACATAGAAAACATAGTTAACATATATATATGAGAAAAAAAGTTATATATATATATATATATATATATATATATATATCACTTTTTTTTTTTCAAATCCCCCTATACTTACCTTTCAATCGCCCTGTTAAAAAAATCCACTCTAGTTATTATACTATAATCAATTTTTGTATTGTTTCGATGCAATATCAATAAAGTGCATTTAAGCCAGGCATTGTATATCAGGGTGTCCTGACCAGGCCTGCGGTACCTGACATATACACCACTGTGACCCCAAATTGTGACCTGTTTGGCTAATTACACCACTATGTTAGTTAAGGGATAACAACTTATAATGGGCCCAAGAGAATAATATATAATGCCCCATTAGTATTACAAGTAGAAGTATGTAGCAGGGAAATAAGGTCCATGATGCTCCAGGACCAGGTGACTTTTATGCACTGGTCAGCGTCCCTTGAAATAATAAAAAAAATCCCCCTTAACTTACCTTTTAATTGGCTTGTTCTCCTGTCCTCTTCTCTTCTTTTCTCCAATTCTCTGCTGCTGATTGTTCTTCTCGCGCGGGTGACTTCTCTGTGCTGTGCTCCGCAATGGATGTTGGGCGTGATGACATCACGCCTGACATTCACTGCGAGCACCGCACGGAGGAGGAGACAAGGGAGGGAGCCAGAGTACCAGCTGACGTGACCGCAAGGTAAGTATTTTCTTTTCTTTTTTTTTGCAGGATTTTTTTTCCCATTAACAGTGCCGCCCCCTTGCCACAACCAAAACTCCTTCTGGGCCACATTTACAGGCGTGCTGGGCCGCATGCGGCCTGCGGGCCGCGGGTTGGACAACCCTGGTTTTGGGTCTCCAAGTATTGCTGTGAAATCTGTACGGTGTCAAAACATTTACCATCCTGACAATAAAACTACATAAAAAGGAAGAAGTTGTTCGCGTGTGCTTCTGCAGTAGCGGGCTCGTGCCACAATATATATATATTTATTTATCTCCGTCACGCATATACATTACTTCACGTCGGGTGATCCTTGGTGTATTTTCTTACTAATACTTCTTATCACAATTTCATGGTTGAGTCTTCATTACTGACTTGGTGTATGCCACCTTGAATCTATACATTTGGGAACTAACACATATGGTCTAACTTTATAAGCTGAATTTGTGATATATATATAAGTACTACATCGGAAGGCGCCACGCTTTGTCCTCTATACTTTTTCCAGACTATATCTGGACTTACCATCCGGTAATTGAAAGTTGGCTGCCGCATGTACTTGTGGAGGGGTTATAACATAGGACTGCCTTATATAACTTATTATACCAAACAACGTGTTAAGCGCCATTTTGATATCTTGACATTTTCCTAATATATATATCTATACCTATATATATAATTGTGTAATTTTGTGAGGACTCATGAATACAGCACGTGCAATTTAGTTAGTTTTACTGTTAATGTTTCATAATGATTGTTTTTATTATTATAGTTTACATTCATTGCCTCTACTTAGAACAATAAGGTTACTTTTTTTCATTATTTGGACATTGTAATTCTGTTATTAATTAAAATATGTAAAAAAAACGACTTTAAAATTTACTTTAGATGCCTTCTCTTTTTATACTGTGTTTGAGACATTTTGGGTCTGATTTATGTTCAGACATACGTCCATTTGCGTGGCGTAATTGCAATTGCAGGCAATTCATATCCGTATGCAAGTACTACTTACAAATTCTTATGACTTGAGAGGCGGAATGGGGGAGGAAGAGGGCAGACTAACATAGGTCATGCACAGTAAGGGCGTTTCAACACAGATGCAGCTGATTCAAGTCCTGTGTTTGTCATACGTACACTTGTTTTCAAACATATTTTTTACACCCGCAATAGGGCTGAAACTATTATACAGCTAACAGTTATTATTTTACTTTATGCTAAAATAAAAGTTTGATGAAGTGAACTTTTATTGTGCATAAACATGTGCGTTTACAGCAGTCTGTTATGTATGTCTGCATAAGGCAAGAACTGAACTTATTTCCACCCATATTTAAATCGTTATGCATCTTGAGATACACTTGGATTTGAATACGGTGGGAATTGTGCACAATTTGTATGCTTTTTTTAAATATAGACTAGAGATGCTCAGGCTCGGTTCCCCGAAAACTGAACATACCCGAACTTAGCAGATCCGAGTCGGCTCGGTATTTTCGCGCTTTTTCGAAATTGAAAACAAGGCAAACATCATTGTTACATCGTTGGATCTTGAATCTTGCTAGTTTTGGGTTCTATAAGTACCGCCCTCTACGGCGATCCAGCGCCATTAAACAGAGGAAAACAGAAGGAGTAGCACAGTCTGTAGAGCAGATGGGCAGCAAAAAAGAGAATAAAAAGAGGAGGGGGTAGCAGTGTTCTTCAAAGTTTGCAATGACATTCAGGAGAGCTCCATTGCTCCATTGCTAATTGTCATTGCTGAAATAGAGCTAATAGGGCAGGCTTGGTCTTCTAATTCTGCAGTCCCATAATGAACAGTGTTATATAGGTAACACACAAAGAGGAGAGCTCCATTGCTCCATTGCTAATTGTCATTGCTGAAGTACAAATACTAGGGTTGACCGTCTTTACTTCTGACTTTGCAGTCACAATGTACAGTGTTATATAGGTTACACACAAAGAGGAGTGCTCCATTGCTAATTGTCATTCTCAAAAACAAATACTAGGGCTGGCAGGCTTTTCTTCTGACTTTGCAGTCAAATTGTACGGTGTTATATAGGTTACACACAAAGAGGAGAGCTCCATTGCTCCATTGCTAATTGTCATTGCTGAAATACAAATACTAGGGCTGGCAGGTTTGGTGTAAATCTGCAGTCAAATTGTAATCCCTCTATGTTATCTGGTAAAGCCTATGTAAAAGTGCATAGTATTTTTATGTCAGGGAAACAAAAATTTAAAAAAACACCTTTAACCTTGGTCAAGAAAAAAAGACCTGTAATCCAGGCAAAGTTATCTGCAGAAAAAAATAAAATTGCCTACACGCCATTCTACACACGCAATGGCAAAGAAAGAATGAGGCTTGTAAGGTCAGTCGTGATCCAGCAAGACCTTGTCATTCGGACTCCAAAAATGGTGTCCAAATACTTTTACGTGTAAAAGCCGAGCTGGAAGAAAACAGTAAGTCATTAGAGGAAAATGTATGTTCAGATTCAGAAATGACACAAATCCCTGAAGAGAGTCTATCCACGAGTGCTATGTGTAATCCTGACCTGTAGTGTAGTGATAGTGTACCCATAAAGAATGCCCCTTTCAGCATTTCTGCAGATGTGTGCATGAACAGCCCAAGTGTAGCCGGTGATACACCAATTTAGGATGCCACTTTGGAATTGCAACAGGATGAGGGGGATATTTGTGTAGCCGTTGAGGGCGCTAATGAGGATGTTGATGAGGATGATGTTGTTTGTGTAAGTCCTGCACTGGTGGAAGCAGTTCTTGAATGATAAAAAGAAGGTCATTGTCATGCCTGGACATAAGACCAAAAAATGCACTTCTTATGTGTGGAATTATTTTTACCCAAATCCTGACAACAGTTGTTTAGCCATTTGTAGCGTATGTAAAGCCACAGTCAGTCGAGGTAGGGACCTTAAGCATTTAGGAACCTCATTTCATGTTACGCCATCTGAAGCAAGTTCATGGCAAGCTGTTGGGAAAATCAGAAATGTATGCTAAAAAAATAACAAAAAGCAGTCCATCATCAGCTAGGACCCTTCTCACACCTACATCCCGGCAATCTACACCAACAACACCGTCCTCATCAATTTCCTCAGTAGCGATTGGAGTTAGTCATGCGTCCAAGTTGCTAAGGCTTGATGACTCCTCTACTATCCTTGATTCCACTGAAGAATTCTTGAGCGTTAGTCCCACTGCTGCTGCTGGGGGTGAATCTTCATCCCAGAAGCAGACCAAGAAGAAGACTACTAGTAGTTTACAACAATTGACTGCTAAACAATCCTTTGCAAGTGGAAGCAAGTATGGAAGCTGTCACCCAGTCGCAAAGCGGATCACAGACGACATGGAGACTATGCTCATATTAGATCTGCATCCAAAATCCACTATTAATGTAGCTGGTTTTAGACAGTTTCTTGAGGTCTTGTGTCCCCGTTACCAAATTCCATCACGACACCATTTCTAGAGAAAAGCTATTCCTCACCTCTACCAGAAGGTTCGTAAAAATGTAATTATTGGGCTACAAAATGTCATTCTACCCACTGTACACATAATCACAGATATGTGGACAAGCGGATCTGGGCAAAATATTTATATGACTGTGACAGCCCACTGGGTTGGTGATTCGCCTTCACCAGCAGAAACAGCAGCAGCATGTACCCAAGTACGTCACATTTGTCAGAGGCAGGCTACTCTGTGTATCACCGGCTTCACTAAGAGGCATACAGCTGACAATCTGTTACAAAAAGGGATGTCATTGCAACATGGCTTATCCGGCTTGGATTCTCCTCAGGATATGTCATTTCTGATAACGCCACCAATATTGTGAGAGGATTACCGGTGGGTGAATACAATCACAATCGCTGTTTTGCTCACACAATAAACTTTGTGGTGCAGAGCTTTTTAAAATATGACAGGGTCGTGCAGGAGATGGTGTCTGTGGTCCATAAATTATCTGGACATTTTCGACATTCGGCAACAGCGTGTAGGAGATTGCAGCAGCTGCAAGAGCAATTTAATTTGCCATTCCACCAACTGAAGCAAGAGGTGGTGACAAGGTGGAATTCCACTCTGCATATGCTTCTGCGGATGGAGGAACAGCGAAAAGTCATCCACGCTTACTCCACAAGCCATGACATTGGGAAAGGAGGGGGGATGTATTTTAGTCATGCACACTGGACAATACTTTCTGTGTTGTGCAAGATGTTGAAACCATTCGAAGTAGTCACCTGTGAAGTGAGTTCAGACACTGCTAGCTTGAGTCAAGTGATTCCCTTAATTAGACTGGAAAAGCAGCTTGAGAAACTGAAGGAGGAGATGAAACAAAGCAATTATGCTAATCATGTCAGACTTGTAGATCAAGTACTTTATTCGCTGCGACAGGATCCAAGAGTTATCAAAATCTTGAAATCGGACCAGTACATTTTAGCGACTGTGCTTGATCCTCGGTTTAAGAGCTATATCTTCTCTTTGTTTCCAACTGACCCAGATCTTAAGAGAGGCAAGAAGCTCCTGGTGAGCCAGGTGACAGCTCAAGTGTTACGTTACAGGACGGCGTGTCCTCCTTCAGTTTCTCACTCAACTGCTGCTAGGAAAAAACTTACCTTTCCCAAGAGACCCAGGGATGATGCAGATGACTCAGCACCAAATTTTGACATCTGGGGGTAAATGTATCATAGTCCGGTTTTTGCATCCCGCGCGAGATTGGCGAGATGACAGCTAAAATTTAAAGCGGCGCTGCCTTGTAAAGGGAAACTTGCCTTTACAAGGCTGCACCGTTTTAAATTTTAGCTGTCATCTCGCCGATCTCGCGCGGGATGCAAAAATCGGACTATGATACATTTACCCCCTGGTCTGGTCTAAAAGAATTGACCAAAAAATGTGACACGACTGACGTAACTCCACCTGATCCTACTATCAGCATCCAATGGTGGAGGATTATTTTCACGATAGCATAGAAATAGACACATCAGACAGTCCCTTTACATACTGGGAGGAAAAAACAGGAATTTGGAGACCCATGTACCAGCTCGCTTTGCACTGCCTAAGCTGCTCACCCTCCAGTGTGTACTCGGAAAGAGCTTTCAGCACAGCCGGTAACCTTGTCAGTGATCGGCGTAGAAGGCTAATTCCTCAAAATGTGGAAAAGATGATGTTCATAAAAATTAACTTCAAGTTCCACGAGGAAGGCCTTTCCCGCCAGGGCCATCTTTTCCATTGGGGACGATGGGCAACTGCCCGGGGGCCCCATAGGCACGGCTCTTAATGACAATAAATAATCCTGCAAAAGAAAATAACCTGCAAAAAAAACCTTCAAGGGTCACTGAGCAAGTACATCTATCTATCTCTATATATCTATATCTATATCTATATCTGTATCTGTATACATTGATATATCTATATCTATATCTAGGGGCCCCGTGCATTGCTTTGCCCGGGGGCCCATAATGTTGTTAAGATGGCCCTGTTTTCCGCCAGTTACATCAAAATACTGAGACTTCTGTAATGATGGATTCCAGCGGTGATTAATAATGTGTGAGGATGATGTACACACTGATTAGGGTGAGGATGAGGCTGAGGATGATGATGACAACAACATCCTGTTTGAGTCATTGCTCTGTAGCTTAGCATCCAGCCAGGTCGCTGCAGTATTTGTCCGAAAGTGTATGAAAATAATATTGTGACCTGTAAGGTGGTCAAAATTAACTGCAAATGACTTGAAATTAGTGTTACTGATGTTAATAATAATGTAGGAACAAAAAAAAGAGCAAAATTATGTGATTTTATAATATTTTAGCAATTTTTCTAAAAAATACAGATCCAAAACCAAAACACACGAGGGCGGTTTTGCCAAAACCAAGACCAAAACCAAAACACGAAGCTAATCCACTTGCATGGGGGGGGGTCAATGGAGGACACAATTCTAGCATGCAGCGTGGAAAAGACACAAGGCTCAAGTGCAAGCAGGTATGGGTCGTTCCAAACCCTTACCCATATGCATGCTTTCACTAGTGTTTAATGCTGCTAACAAAAGTATGATTTCTAATATCTGCGTAAGGACCTTAGGCTGATTTTGAATGTAGAACACTGATTTCTGACTGCAGTGATGTTACTTTAATTGTCATTGGGCAAATTAGACTAGAGTGTACTAACTATATAGAATACATGGTACTATTTGATAAGTGTAGAAAATATGCTCAACATGTTTATCCTATTGAATTATATAAACATTGGGCCAAATGTCTACTGCCTTAAATGGCCATACAAATGAGTAATCCACTCAGGGCCAATTAGCTACAAAGGGACCAAGGACAAAAATCAAACAGCCCCACAGTCAATATCTGTGGTGGGGAGGCAATTTCCTAACCTTTACCTGCTTCTGTGTGAACCTCTGATTATATCGCAATTACATGAACACGTCTGTACTGTACTTGGCTGACGCTTGACCGCCCGTTCCCTCCCCCATCCCGTCTCTAAGAGGGTGTGGAGCTTTTGAATCTGAATATGGACATATGCGTACGCACATGCACAGAAAAGCATTTTTTTATACTAAATAACTCAACATCAGGCCCAGTGACTTGTAGACTAGACTGTGTTGGCAGATAAGGAATTTGGTATGCCTGGCAAACCATAATGCATGTGCTTAGAGTTGAGGAAATGCTTGAGCTACATTCAGAAAAACAGACAGAAACATAACGCAGCCTATGTTTTCTGTGACAATAATTATCATACATTTGGTAGGGTAAAAATTTTTATCACACATGTCTTGACTCTTGAACGTACCTCATTGAACAGCTCTTTGGGAGCTGCTACACTCTTACACATTATCCAGGGCGGGTTGAAAGCCAGAAACATAAGAAAAATCCTGATGTTTGACAACAATGTCATATACACAGACTTAATCATCAGGCATTGTCATCAATGTGACTGATGTGAATGAGTTCTCTGTACAGCGCTGCAGAATCAGTGGCGCTATATAAATAAATGGTGATGATAATGAATGTGAGGAGCATTGCTAAACTATGTTTGAGTGCAATGCCAGAAGCAGTGTAGAGAAAGAAAAAGGTAACTGTACATTTCATGCAAGTTGCTCTACATTATGGAATTTTTTTTATCTGGAATACCCTAAATCCCAAGCTTTCTGTATAATATATTCCATACCTGCAATATACTCTAAAACTTAACATTTTTTATCATTTCTAAAATTCAGCTGTGATGTATAAAAACTTATTTTAAAATAATATTACCAAGACAAACTCTATAGCGTGGGAAAGTGTATGGACACCGAACTTCATTTACAATTGGCAATAGATGAACATTGCAAATCGCTTTGCACTGGTTCATCGAAATGTACCGCCCAGCGCACTTCATGGATCACACTGACTCTGCAAACGAGAGCTGCACCTAGGTGTGTGGAAAGATGAAAAAAAAATGAGGGGGCATACTGTGCAAAAGTGTAAATAACACTCCACAGTCCAAATGCCTACCAATTTAGAATCACTCATGGTTTAAGATAATTACTAGGCTCAGGGAATGTCTGGGCTGGGGGGTTCGGTCAATTCCCATAGTGCTCTACCATGGGTTGGGCCACTGGACTACCTGCATCTGCCTCCAGGCTAAAATTTGCCAGCCTGTCCCTGACTGGGCTAAATGTTTCACATGTGGAATTTTTGTGTGGTTTTATTTTTTTCCACAGTGTGCCTAGAAATGTGCTTCACTGCAGGATGGCAAAAGTAAAGTGCAAAGCAAATCTCAAATGAGTTTAATATAGGGACAACATACGATGTACAGAGGCTCTGAGCTAGTGTGAATTTCAAGTCTTTTTGTGGCGTGGAAATGGCTGTGCGCTCTCCTACACAGCAAGGAACATTTGTAAAACAAAATCTCATTTTACACTGCTACACAAAAATAGGAGTATTTTGCAAGGAATGCCCTCAATCTGCCCAACTCCTCCCATTAGTCCTTGCAATCTTCTACTCCTCTGAAAATTACACCATCTTGTTCCACAAACCCATGCGCCTCAGTGGAAATCTAGATGTACCAGCGCAGGTGATGACACCAAACAGATATTGCATTGTGCCTCAGTTGTTTTACACATAATTAATGATGACCACTCTATGATCAGACATAATACTTCACTCATGAAGGAAAAATACTCATGTTAGAACTGTCTATATGCTGCTTGAATGTTTATTGTATTTTAGTTGGTCATTTGAAGTGTCTATCACATTGATTTGTATTTCACTTATTACTTTTATAGCACTTTGGAATATTGTATATAGTAATGTAATGCCAGATGCAGCCACTCATGATATCCCATTACACTCACATTACCAGTCATGCATTATATTATGTTCATATAAAATATGCATATGTAAAATAAAGTTTATTTCAAATCCCATAGTGAATATGAGTATTTCTTTTTTAAGTAATTTATTCTTCTATAATGATTTGGGGATATATCTGATCATTATTGCGGCTACTTGTTTATTTTAAAGTCTTGTTCATGTATTATTCACAAGCTGGATTCCACACGCTGCGAAATCACTACTACGGAGACCTTGGCTTTTATATACAGTTATTATTAACATGTTCACATGCTAAATTCCACACTATGGACCTGATTCATTAAGGAAAGTACTCATTTTTACTTAAGTTTTCTTTAAAACCATCTTACAATACAAGGGGTGACTATTAGTTTATTAATTTGCACATAAGGAAGTACTGGCTTTTTTTCCATAGATCACCTTTAAATTTCAGTGTACAAATAAGCTATCAAGTATTTGTGCACTACATGAAAAAAAACAGCCAGTATTTTCCTTATCTGCAAAATAATAAACTCATGGTTTTGTCCAGAACACTTAAGTAATAAAACTTACTCATTTTTTTGCTTAACTTTCCTTAATGAATCAGGCCCTATGTAACAGTTGTTGTGGCCACTTAAGAGTTACAAAGCAAACTACAATATTCCTACAATATGATGTCACATGAATAATACAGGTATGTCAGGTACATTGTACTTAATTTTGGTCTATTGTAAATCTTGCTAATACACGTGTGTCTACAGCATATTCACATATTTACAGAAGTGTAAAGCAGTGAGTAAAATGGCTCTGTGGGACCGTGCCCCATAGCAAAATATGGTGTAGGGCATGTATGTTTAGAAGAGCAGAGTGGAGGTCTCGGGAAGGTGGTCCGGGATTGCTGGGCCCCTTTTACAGCCAGATTCCTGTTGTTCGCAGCCTCTGCAGTGGCAGAAGTTGTGTTTTTATGCCTGCAACAAACTGCGCAGCTCAGCTTCTGTTTATGTTCATTACAGAACAGATCATAGTGCAGGTAAACCTGAATGGGTAGAGTTTCTATTTTTCTCAATAAAAGTTCATCGGTCCAAATTGCTCTCCACAGAGAAACTAATTGTCCTGCAAATTTGCATTTATTAACTTGTGTGGAAGCTGCTATCCTGACACCAGGCAGTAAAAGAATAGGGCTGAGTTATAGCATCATCACTAATGGTAGAATTTCCAAGCAATAACATCTAAATTATGTATCCCTCAGATATGGTGGCATCTTTGTTTTATCAGGAAGAAGGGTCATGCAAAATCCTCTTTGTTATCAAAGGAAGTCATTTCAAAGTATAATGACCCTTTAGTACAGTGTCATCAACTTTCTAATTGTATGTGCATCGAAAGCTTATATTGATTTTGGATAGTTATATGAAAATATCTGAGTACACATTAATCTCCAACATCTGAAGAGGTTTCTTAGATAGTCTCTCGAAATATTATACAATAATTATGTATCAGTCAAAAAGGAAAAATAGTATTGTCCTTCTTTGTGTTCTTCTGTTTGTTGCCAACTCAGGATATCATAAAGTTTTCCATTTCTTAAAGCCATCTACTGACATTCTTTGTAATTGGTTTTCATGTGAATAGCTAAGACTGTGTTAATGCTGTTATCACAAAATCCTTTATTAGATGAGTATATCACTTGTCTGTGCTCTCTAAATGAATATGTATCTTCTGGAATGCCATATTTAAAACAATACAGGCATAGGAATCACTATAATGACTTCAGTACTAGAAGTTCTACAACATTTTCCAGTTAACTAACTTTTGTTAACCTTCATCATCATCACCATTTATTTATATAGCACTACTGATTCTTATCACAGATTATACGAAGAAATCCTAGTCATTAGACTCAATAGACTATAAGCTCTCAATAGCACCGCCCTCTCTACCCTTTGTCACGCATCTGAACCGCCTTTCGTCAACCTCAACTGTACTTGTTTTGTTTAATGTGTGATTGTATTTGTATTATTTGATTGTTCGGGGCTGAGAAATGTTGTGGTGCCTTACAAATAAATGATGATGATGATGAGTCACTATTATGAGGCTCATACAAGATATTATTATAAAATTAGTAAAGTACTCTATGTATAACACACATGATACATATTAGAGATTAACGGTTTGGACTATGTGAAATCCAACGTTGGGGATCCAAGTGAAACTGGGTCGTGACTCTGTTTCTGCCGCCTAACTCAAATCTCAGGCGAAACATCAGTTCGGAGAATTTTTTTTTTTTTATAAACTCTCGTGAGTTCTGGATCGCCATCTTTTGTATATATATATATATATATATATATATATATATATATATATATATATATATATATAGTCCTTCCTCATTTTTTCAAGTGCCATTTTAGAAAAGACAGCGTGTAGGGAGGAGATTACCTGCAGTGTTCTGCCACAAAATAGAGTTCAGGGTGAACAAGGGACATAGGAAAGCAAAAGAACTCTGTAATTATTGTAAAGCAGTTCTGTAGACATTAGTCAGCTACAATAGTTTGATTTTAATTTCAATCTTAAATACACTTTACACAGACTGGTGGCTACTGGTGGTTGTTAATACATTGCATTGTACATAAATAATAGTATATACAGTCTGAGTTAGATAGATATAATTCTGAACTAAATAGTATATTTATTTGAAAAAAACAATGTGCTTTTGTTGTCAGACTATTAGGAGCAGAATAAAAAAAAATAAACAGATTTCTTTCTTTGAAAGTTTTTCCAGTGAAAGTAATCTTGTGTTGGGCAGTGACAACTGAAATAATTTAGAAAAAACTGGGTGTTTGCGTGTGAGATTCAGCAGCAGTGGCACACCCACAAAAAAGGCTATATATTATTATATTCTAATCTTTTCTCTTTTTCAATACTTATCTATTTTGAAAGGGTCATTCAGTGTAATCTATATTTAAAAAAGTGGGTTTGTGTTTGAGAGTTAGCACGCAACTGTACACCCCAAAAAAAAGTTATATATTTTAATCTTGTCTATTTTTCAATAAAAGTCTATTTTGGCAGGGTCATTCAGTGAAATCTTTATTTAAAAAAAGCTGTTTGTGAGGATCAGCACACAGCTGCACACCCTAAGACACCCTAAAAAGACGTTATATATTCTAATCTTTTCTATTTTTCAATAATTGTCTATTTTGAAAGGGTCATTCAGTGAAATCTATATTTAAAAAGGGTGTTTGCTTGTGAAGGTTAGCAGCAGCTACACACCCCAAAAAAGTCAAGAGGGTGTACTTGTCTGTGACTCAGAGCAGCACAACCCCCACTAAAACATAAAATTTGTGTGTTAGAAGTATATTGTGGAGCAGTGACATAAGAATCGTAAGATAATATTCCTTGCTTTCCATCTCACTGGGTGTTCTCCTGGTGTGGTGGTGGCAGGCATCTACAAGTAGCTTCAGTCTGTTCGAGTAGAATTACTCCTCTTAGCAACCATGGATCACTGTACAGATCAGGAGCAGCCAAGTATCAGTACTAGCAGTAGTACTACTGTTATGATCTCTGCTAGTAAAAAATTTAATACGGGAAGAAAGTTGTGGAAAGTATTCTCAAAACCCAAACACTGTTTGTCAAATTCAATCTGAAAGAAAACATCAACTCTTGATGTAAGGAGGAAGATTAAGAGGGAATTTTCTGAAAAATGTGGTGATTTGTCCCAAAAAAAGGAAAATAGCTAACATTCCATACACCTCCAGTGGGGATGAATTAATATACTGTGATGATGATGATCATGACATCTGTGATGAGGATGATGATAAAGATGATAACATGGTCATCAACATAGATGACCACTGTTAGCCAAATGACCATTAGTAATTTGTAAAAAAACAATTTTATCTATTCTGTCCAGTTCATCGACTAACAACCAAAATGTTCTCTTTTGTGGGGGCCCCAACAAATCAAGCACTTCAGCCATAAAAGTGGCAGCCCCTATCACTCAAGTGCTTGGTTTGTTAAACTATGTGCATGTCGTTTTTAACATATAGGTGTGTGGGTGGACCCAAGAACAATTCCATCTTGCACTATTTTACATTTTGGCCTTGGTCTATCAGTTTGTGTAACAGTTGACAATTCAAGTGTCAACAATATTATTAGGTCGCCAATTTACATAGTGAACAGTATGATTAGGTAGACAATTCAAATGTTGACAGTATTATTATAGGATTAGGGATATGGTTAAGGACAGAGATAGGGACAGCAATAGGGATAGGGATAGAGTTAGGCATAATATTGTCTACATTTCAATTGTCAACCTAATAAACACTGTTTTACATTTCAATGTTTGTCCTAATAATACTGTGGATATCATTATATTGTCAACTTTATAAACCAGTCTATTCTGCTGCCCACCAATCATATTATGTCAATCCTGTAGATGTTGAACTCACCTGGAACTTGTCTCATCATTTGTTAAATAATGTCTACTGACGCTGACACTGTCCATCTAATGAGCTCTGATACTGCCACTGCTGTCCCCTCTAAAATGTTTTGCTGCTGACCCTCTGCAATGTATTTGCTGCAGTGCTGACCCTCTCCAATGTATTTGCTGCTGACTCTCTCTAATGTGTCACACATGCTGCCTAACGAGTACCTACTTGGTGTACCTTCTATATTCAAAGGAGAATGTAATTGATTCAATGAGGATGATGATGAGAGTGATGATTGGTTACCATTGAGGAAGATTACCACTGTTATCCAAATGCTCAGTATTCATTTGCTAACATTCCTATTTAAGCTCCAGTTGAACAATCAACAACCAAAATGTTGACTTTTGTGGGGGCCCAAAGAAATTAAGCACTTCAGTCACAAAAGGGGCAGTGCTTGTCGCTAGAGTGCTTGGTTTGTTAACCTATGTGCAAGTCCTTTTCAACATATGGATGGGTGGCCCCAAGGACAATACCATCTTGCACGATTTTGGCTATACCACTTTTTCCCAATAATATTCTGAAATCTTTGTTGTAGTACATTCTTGCACTAAAATTCCCTTTTTGGGGGGCTTTTTGTAACCTATTGCAATGCCTGTTTTCAGCATTTTACCAGTGCTGCCAACTGCCAACCGGCTGCTGGTTGGGTGACCAATATGCCAAATTCTGTCTCTTAATTTCTAAGAATGTGGACTTTCAAATTCAATTCCATTGTCTTCTCAAGACAGATGTTGGGCAACCAAATCTGCATCAATGTGAGTTACTCTTGAAAGGCCAACTATTGCCCTTAACTGTCTGTTTTACATATTTTTTGCACTTCACTAATATAACATATATGTATTATTTATACTTTCCATATTTATATACATTCCATATTAACATATGACATATTTTATACATGACATATTTCCTATACTTGCAAGTATATGTGAGTGATGATTCCCCTTGTTTGATTCACAAGGGCAGCCTTACAGCACATACTAATTTCTATTCAGCTAGATCTACCTTACTCATACCATAAAAAGCACTTCTAGTTAAACAAGGTGTTTGAAAGCTCTACTCTTGGCTTTTTATGTATACTCTTCCTAACGTTAAGTGCATAGTAAATAAACAGATGAAGGTGCAGGACACCTTTCTCTATTTGGTTTTATCAATGTCTAATGTATTAATTGTACCACTGTCCATCCAATGAACGCTGCTGTTTCTGTAGCAGAAGTGTCTATCATGGATGCACTGCTACATTCCAAACTTATTGTACATCTAGTCTTTGAAGTTTTTTCTTATGGGTGCACTCTACCTTTGCCGATCATCATCTAAATGTATTTATAAAGTGCCATCAAATTACGTTACACTTTACAATTGGGTAGCTATCTACTTCTCTACTAAATCTCTACTAGTGTGCATAGTCTTTTATTTTTTTTATTATGGGTGCAGTCCAAATTCATCTATTTAGTTTTATCAACTGTCTAACTGTATTAATTCTACCACTGTCCATCCAATGAATGCTGCATGTTTCTGGAGCATAAGTGTCTATGATGGATGCTCTGTTATGTTTTTTCTTGATTATGAAGCAGATCAGAGAATAGAGAGGTATCATATAAATAATACCTTTGTTTTTTTCTTGTCTCCTCTGTGAAGCAATTATACAATTGAGAAAATGCAGTTTTTTATATGTCATTACTAACTTGATGTATGCTTCCACTGCTTCAGTATTTAATAGTGTAGTGAGTGGATCCTGTCTTTGAGTGACTTATAAAACATTACTCTCTCTGATTATGACTTCATCTACATCACACTCCTGTAAGATTTAGAAGCATTTTATCTGGGACTTCAATTGCTGTTTGCAGTCCTGGATCATCTTTTTCTACAGATTAGGTTTTGCAGACTGAGATTGGTCTATGATGTTATCAACAAAGAATACATCCCGTGAGAATTTAAGCTCTCATTCCACTTGTCACCTTGCTAATCGATAAATGTAGTTTCTTCACTAGGAAAGCCATACATTTCATATAAATTTGATAAAGCAAAGCTGTTTTTTGGAGCCATGAATGCCTTTGTCAGAGTAATTTTATTTTTGGCCACCATAATTTTTTCTTTCCATGTAAATCATAATTTTAGCTGCATCAAAGAGTACATGCTCAATGCCAAAGAGTGACATTTGCATAGTCTCAGAGGTCTTAATGAAATCAATTTTTGTCTAATTGATTTCTAGAAGATGTAATGCATGTTTCTTCTTAATGTCAGCACGATAAATTATAATATTGGAGCAAAATCAGCTCAAAATGAGATTACTTTTCCAATTTTTCACAATTTTTAATTAAATGCAGATCAAAAAACAAAACCTTTCATGTTAGTTTGACAAAACCGGTAGCAAAGCCGAAACACAAGATCAGTTTAGAACAAACACCGCTTTCGAAACCGAAACACGAGGGTCAGCGTACATCTCTAACACATATGCTCATGAAAATTCTACAAATCTTAATGCCCTGCAAGAAAGAACCTATTCAAGTGCTTGTGCACTACTAGAAATGTCAGTAATGGAGATTTTGGGCACCTTCATTTCCTCTATGCTTGTCTATGCATCAAGCCATTCAGTCATGTCCTCCGTACTGCTTTGCAGTAATATCAAGAAAAAAAAGACAAAAATAGGAGATATCAGTAATAAATGATTACTGAGATGAGGGCAATTGAATCAATGTGATGCTGACACAGGGCAGCACCGTATTTCAACACCTGCCCAGAGAGATGTTGAAAGGGCACCCATCTCTATGCAGGATCATGATGTCAGACTAAGGGGGAATTAGGGGGATGTGGGCTGGAGAGAAGAGGGGATTTGCTTTGTTGGGCATAAATATATGCCACATAAATACTGCAAACCATAAGTAATTAAATATAGCTAAGAAATAAGTCAGTAATATATTCAAAAGAAGATGATGTCTTTATTAGCAATAATAGTCTGGTAAATTTGGTGGAAATATATAAGCTATTAATTTATTTTGGGGCTTGTGCGTAAATAGGCCTTTTAATTGAATACTTAGCTATCTACATGCACTGTTATTAATTTAATGTCAGAACTTGCGGGAGTGGAGGTGAGATATGTTTGTACAATAAATGGGAATTTTATTAATTTACTGTTGGTGTTGCTGGCGGTGGGGAAATATGTTGTGAAGATGTTTCCTTCTAGTAGAATGCATGAAGAATGAAAATCTGAATGGCTGTAAGCTCCTTTTATAAGGCTCTAGACAGGTGAGATTTGTTTTTGTTGAAGCTTGCCAATTGCCTTCTTCACTGTGATTTGTCTGATCCACCGGAGAGGGGGGTATTCACAAATTAATTAATCATGACTATTTTGTAAATTAATTCACCAGGGCTAATCCCAGAAATTTAGCAGAATTTCACAATGAGCCGAATCAATTCACCCATCTCTAATTGTGAATTTTGTCCATAATACAACCATTCAAACACAGTAGCACTGCTTTTTATAAACAATATTTGGCAAATACTCATGCAGACGCCTGTCAAGAAGATGGTCAGAATGTTATAGTGCAGTTCAATATAACTGATTTATAACATCAGAGGTGGTTGTAAAACTATGCTATTTAAGAAGGACAGAGACCCACAGTACAAGATGCTCTTATAGGTACAGCAATAATAATTTTGACTTGACCTAGGAGGTTTATTAAAATGTAATTACCCTAAAATTAATGTAAACACATACTGAGACTGACACATCACTATTACATAGCAGGCTTTGTACTTTGTACAATGAAGGTTACTACAAGCCACATTACTATCTACAATACTTTCTCTTCCACACTGAGATAATATTAATTGTGAACTTACGCCTGGTAAGATCCCTCCTAATGTCCGCAAGGAGCTGTGGTTTCTGGAGCTGAACAACAGATTGCTTGTTGCCTAATCTGGACTGCAGATAATGCATGGCAGCCCTATGGGCTGCATATTTATCCACATTGGACATGTGTGGGTGTAGGCATGTAAGTCATGTTCTCTTCAAGCCCATATCTAAAATGGCAGATACACTTTCCTTTACCATGTTCCTAATAAATACCTGTCAAAGCCCATTCAATCACAATAGAGGGCTGTGCAAATGCAATTAGGGGCTTTCCAATGTCAGGGTGTTCACACACAATAAATGGCGGGAGAATATGCCACTGCAGAGACTATGTAAATCTAGAGAGGCAAAGTTTGTGTTTGTCATTTTGTGATTTATGCTGCAAATTGAATTTAGAAGCTATATTTTGAATATGTACAATGTCCCATTCTTAGGAAGAGAGGGCTAGCCCCAGTCAAGCGTCCACTAAGCATAGGTAGAAAAACTTCACCTACAAAGAGGCTGAGTTGCTGTTGGAGTTCGTTATGTTGGAGGCTGCACCATACAAACCATTATCTATCCACCCCAGCGAAGCACCGCATTTCAGAGAATGTAATTGAGCAAGTCAATGCTGTGGTTCCTATCTGTCACTGAGATAAAAAAAAATAAGTAGGCGCAAATGTTTTTCAATTATATTATGCTCAGAAAACTTTAACAAAGTGACCTCCTTCATTCAATATTGTCAAACACACAAATGTTCAAGACATGGGAACAGGGCCGGACTGGCCATCTGGCACTTCTGGCAAATGCCAGAAGGGCCGATGGCCAGATGGGCCGGTTACTAGCTGGCCGGCCCCATCGCTCAGCACACAGACTGTCATGCCAGAATTCAGCATGACAGTCTGTGTGCTGAGCAGTGGGGTCGGCACTACACTTACTTCCTGGTGTGGTCGCTCCTCCCCTCTCTTCTATGAATGGCTCTGGAGATGTCACATGGGACGAGCACCATGTGATAGGTGCCGTCCCATGTGTTAGGAGAGACTGTACAGCGCGCTGCGGAGCGCACAAGGTAAGAGGGAGGGGGTAGTTTGTGTGACAGGGGAGCTATATGTGTGACAGGGAAGCTATATGTGTGACAGGGGAGCTATATGTGTGACAGGGGAGCTATATGTGTGACAGGGGAGCTATATGTGGACAGGGAAGCTATATGTGGAGAGGGGATCTATATGTGTGACAGGGGAGCTATATGTGTGACAGGGGAGCTATATGTGGACAGGGGATCTATATGTGTGACAGGGGAGCTATATGTGGACAGGGGATCTATATGTGTGACAGGGGAGCTATATGTGTGACAGGGGAGCTATATGTGTGACAGGGAAGCTATATGTGGACAGGGGAGCTATATGTGTGACAGGGGATCTATATGTGTGACAGGGTAGCTATATGTGTGACAGGGGAGCTATATGTGTGACAGGGAAGCTATATGTGTGACAAGGGAGCTATATGTGTGACAGGGGAGCTATATGTGGACAGGGGAGCTATATGTGTGACAGGGGAGCTATATGTGTGACAGGGAAGCTATATGTGTGACAGGGAAGCTATATGTGGACAGGGGAGCTATATGTGGACAGGGGAGCTATATGTGTGACAGGGAAGCTATATGTGTGACAGGGGATCTATATGTGTGACAGGGGAGCTATATGTGTGACAGGGGAGCTATATGTGGACAGGGGAGCTATATGTGTGACAGGGGAGCTATATGTGGACAGGGGAGCTATATGTGTGACAGGGGAGCTATATGTGTGACAGGGGAGCTATATGTGTGACAGGGGAGCTATATGTGTGACAGGGAAGCTATATGTGGACAGGGGAGCTATATGTGTGACAGGGGAGCTATATGTGTGACAGGGGAGCTATATGTGTGACAGGGGAGCTATATGTGTGACAGGGAAGCTATATGTGTGACAGGGGAGCTATATGTGTGACAGGGGATCTATATGTGTGACACTATATGTGTGACAGGGGAGCTATATGTGTGACAGGGGAGCTATATGTGTGACAGGGAAGCTATATGTGTGACAGGGGATCTATATGTGTGACAGGGGATCTATATGTGTGACAGGGGAGCTATATGTGTGACAGGGGATCTATATGTGTGACAGGGAAGCTATATGTGTGACAGGGAAGCTATATGTGTGACAGGGGAGCTATATGTGGACAGGGGAGCTATATGTGGACAGGGGAGCTATATGTGTGACAGGGGAGCTATATGTGTGACAGGGGAGCTATATGTGTGACTGGGGATCTACATGTGTGACTGGGGATCTACATGTGTGACTGGGGATCTATATGTGTGACTGGGGATCTATATATGTGACTGGAGATCTATATGTGTGACTGGGGATCTATATGTGTGACTGGAGATCTATATGTGTGACAGGGTATCTATTTGTTTGTGTAACAGGGTATCTATTTATTTGTGTGACAGGGTATCTATTTATTTGTGTGACAGGGTATCTATTTATTTGTGTGACAGGGTATCTATCTATTTGTGTGACAGGGTATGATTATAGTGTAACAAAAAATAACACAGAATTTACTGACAGGCGCCAATAAAAATGGGATCGACAAAGTTAAAAAATATATAAATCAAGCTCTGAATGACAATGAATACAAATTACCCAAAAAATAACCCCCCAAAAAAATATCCAAAGAATGACCTTTATGATTATAGTGTGTATGCGTGTAACAGTATAACTATAGTATGTGTGTGTGTGTGACAGGTTATGATTATAGTGTGTATGTGTGTAACAGTATAACTATAGTATGTGTGTGTGTGGGCCGGTGTATGACCATAATGTGTGTATGGGTAGCTCTTAATATAATGTGGGAGGTAGGCTGTTAATCTAATAGGGAATTGCAGGTGGGGGCTAATTATTGGGTGCTATTCTATTTGTGGGGTGAAGATGGGGGCAATTTAATAGTGGGGCCTATCAATTTCAGATGGGGTGATTGGATTTTTAATTTAATGCTGGGGTGCTTTGGAGAGAGGAAAATAGTTTTATTTATTAAATGGGAATACTATTTAATGTCAGGGCTAGTTGGAGGGAAATAGATGTATTTATCAAATGTGAATACTAGTACTTTAATGTTGTGGCTGCAGTGAGGCCTAATTTTAAAACATGGATGCTATATTGATTTAACACCAGGGCTAAATTTCATCTGCTCATTTTTTTCTCCAAATAGGGCATCCAACATTCCAGGATCCAGACAAGCAGCAACTGATCTAAAGACACCAGCAGCCACAAGTGGTGACCATGACAAGACAGGTAGGAGAGACCAGGACAGTCTGCCAACTGTTCTGAATTTGATGGGTGACTGTCCCACTTAGTCAGGATTTGGTCTGACTACAATGACAGTTGGGAGATATGTCCTGCTTCACACTGTACTGCTTGTTAAGGCAGAACTGCGTGCACCTAACAGTAGTGCACACTGTATTGCCTTTGTATTTGTCAAAAATTTGTCTAATAGCCAAATTGCATCATAGGAGCCCCCCTGACTTAAGTGCCCGGGCCCCCCGAGCCTTAATCCAGTTGGTCAGCAGGAGGATCTGTGCTCCGTCCCGGACAGGGCACAGCCTGCAGAGCAAGCAGCGGAGCTCTAAGTCTCACGAGATTTATTCATCTCATGAGACTAAGAGCTTCCCTGCTCACTCTACAGGAATGTCAGCAGCATCAGAAGCATAGATAAGTACAGTGGGCTGGGGGTGTCATAATGTATCTGGGGAGGGTGGCGTAATGTGGATGGGGAGGGTCTGATGTAATGTTTTATTATAATGTGTGTATCAATGCACCATTTTGACCACGCCCCCAGCACTGCGGCACACATTTTTTTTTCCAGCTTATCAACAGAGGTGGGCCTGTGTGCTCTAAATGCCAGGGCTGATTTTTAGTCCCAGTCCGGCCCTGCATGGGAATAACAAACAAGCTAATTAGCCCATTGGATAATCTGGTCAAGTGGTCAAGTATCTATGTGTTTTCAGTGATGCTCCCTATGAGAATAACTATATTAAATGGTTGCATGTATAAAATTCAAGCCATCAAGCCAAAGATATGAACTTTGCAGTTTATACATATTGTCAATTCACTTAGTTTAAATTTTTTATCTAAATGACCCCACATACACACACGACAAATAAAATATACCTTTCACATGTGAAATTAATAATAATGTGTTTTACAAAATTTACTAGTAAACTAATCTACTTATATGATGCTACAAGTTGGATGTTATGGACTAAAACATACAGGGACTGACTCATTAAAAAAGCAAAGTGAAAAAACTAGTAAATTTGATCCTGGACAAACCATGTACAATGCAAGGGGTGAAAATTAGTTTATTATTTTACACATAATGAAAATACTGGCTACTTTTTCATGTAGCACACTAATACCTGATAGCTTTATTTTTACACTGAAATTTAAAGTTGATCTAGGACTAGAGATGCTCGGGCTCGGTTTTCGGAAAACTGAGCCCACCCGAACATAGCTGATCTGAGAACTGAGCCGAGCTAGTTCGGTACTTTCACGCGCTCTCGGAACTGAAAACAAGGCAAGATGTCATTGTCTCATCGTCAGATATTGCAAATTGGATTCTATAAGTACTGCCCTCCACGGAGATCCAGCGCCATTTCACATAGAGACACAGAAGGGGAAACAGGGTTGTTGGCAGTCTCCAGTGCAGTTGGGCAGTATCATAGCTAAAACAGAAAGAGGAGAAGTGGCAGTGTTCTTCAAAGTCTCCAGTGACATTCTACAAAGTTATAGCTCACACACAAATAGGAGAGGTGACAGTTTACAGTGCTGAAACAGCAATTCAAATAAAAGGGTTGGCAGTGTTCTTTAAATGCTCCAGTGACATTCTACAGAGATATAGCTCACACAGAAACAGGAAAGGTAGCAATGTTCAGTGCTGAAAGTCAAATAATATGGCTGACAGTGTTCTTAAAAGTCTCCAGTGACAATCTACTGTGCCATAGCTCACCCAGAAACATGGGAGGTGGCAATGTTCAGTGCTGAAACAACAATTCAAATAATAGGACTGGCAGTGTTCTTAAAAGTCTCCAGTCACATTCTACTGCGCCATAGCTCACCCACAGACAGGAGAGGTGGCAGTGCTCAGTGCTGAAACAGAAATTCAAATAAGAGGGCTGGCAGTGTTATTAAAAGTCTCCAGTCTCATTATTATTATTCTGAATCACAATGTATCTCTCGTGTACAATCCGGGATCTCATCCGGTGGGTCACGTTTTAACTTAAGTACGGTCTCCTCAACTGTGTCTAAATATTGGTTTAAATCTCTGTTAAATGCAGCATATTCCAACATGATGGATTCAATGCTGCCCACATGTTCTGTGTCACAGTCTGTCTGATGCCACTCCAGTTGTAATAATCATTCCTGTGTCTACTTAAGTTTGGCAGTTCTTCTGAGATGAGAGGGAGGTATCCAGAGAGGAGAAGGAGATTAAAGATTCAGCATGAGCAGACATGGTTTAATAATGTAGACTTCATTGACAGCACTGTTGTGCTTAAGCTATTGCTAGCTTATTTTGTGGTGGCCCAAACAAACCACACACTTCAGCCACAAAAGTGGCACTCCTTGTCGCTGGAGTGCTTGCTTTGTTAAACTGACATGTTCTTTTCAATATCTTACATAAGGATGTATGGGTGGACCCAAGGACAATTCCATCTTGCACCACTTTTCTTTTCTGCCACTGCTGTGTGGCAATGTTTCCTAGATGTGTTATGAACAGCCATGTGTCGTTGCTCTGTCTTTGTCCGAAAGTGGATGAAAATAATATTGTGGCCTGTGAGGTGGTCAAAATTGACTGTAAATGACTGGAAAGTAGTGTAATTGAGGTTAATAAAAATGTAGGAACAAATAAATGAGCAAAATTATGTGATATTAGCATATTTTTGCTATTTTTCTAAAAAATACAGATCCAAAATCAAAACCAAAACACGTGAAGGCAGTTTTGCCAAAACCAAAACACGAACTTAATCCAGATTCAAAATCAAAACCAAAACACAGGGATCAGTGAATATCTCTTTCTAGGACTTGCCCTACCCCCACTATAAATCTGTCCACACATTTTAAATTTACTTTTATCTCCAATGCAAAATGATTTTGCCAAGGTGCAAAGTTACTCCTTTTTTTGCTTTACTTTCCTTAATGACTTAGATCCACATTATTTTAATGTTAGTTTTTCTCTTTCATTAGGTGATGACACCTGTGATAGTGCGGAAGAACAATAGGCACATGAGGATACCAAAACTCATGCTGTTGAATCTCATGACAGTGCCAATATATCTATTTCACAACAAATATTTCATTAAATGATTGTTAACAGCACCTATGTGCAAGGCAAACTGGATTATGTAGTCAACACACTTATACATGGCCCATTAGAGAGGTTAACAGATGCAATTATAAATTATATGGATAAACTAAGTAGTGTGACACCAGCCCTTGTGGCACCTGCTGCTTCAGGGGCCCTGAGCAGACAGAGCCTGAGGCTGTACCATGTGTTACTGTGTCTGTTCTGCGCTCAATCAGCACTGAGAATATTGGGCTAGGGGGAAAGTGTCAGCGCAAGTCCAAAATATATTTGTGTGTTTCCCTTGTGTTTATGTGTGTCTTTACTTTGCCTGTGTTTTGCCACTAAATTCCTGAGCCGACAGAGCCTGAGGCTGTACCATGTGCTACTGTGTCTGTTCTGTGCTCAATCAGCACTGAGAATATTGGGCTAGGGGGAAAGTGTCAGAGCAAGTCCAAAATATATTTGTGTGTTTCCCTTGTGTTTATGTGTGTCATTAATTTGCCTGTGTTTCGCCACTAAATTCACTGTTTGGAATTCAAATTGTTTTCTGGGGCTTTTTTTGTACATTTTTGGTAATCCATTCAATTTTAAGTAAACACAAAAGCTACTTACATATAAAGTAAGATGAAATCATAAATGCCTTGACGGCTTACAATCTTGCCAATCTGGAAGACTAACATTGACACCATCTTCCTCTTGGCCAGCTACCTCGCCCTCTTCCACCCATGGAGCTCCACTCCTGATGGTACTATTGTAAAATAGCACACGCAATGCAATGATGTTGCACTCAATATCTGGCACATATATAATGGCTACACCAGTCTGGTCAAGACATCGGAATCTGGCTTTTAAAAGCCCAAAAGTGAATTAAATAACAAATCGGGTGAGGTATGTGCAGAATTGATTGCAAACTCTTGTTCTGTGTGTGTAAAGAAAATGTCAGGAGCCAAGGGTGGAAAGGGTAAGCATTGTCTCCTTTGAAGAGAAAAGAAAACATAATCACATATGAGTATTATTTAAAAAATGTCATAAACAATGAGGGAAATATTTTGATATGATGTGGCACTATTATAATCCAACAATATTTCACACTTTTTTTAATATACGTACACCATAATGCAAAGAGTGTAACAATTTGGCAAATGTACTAAACAAGACTTTTATTCATACAATGTATATAAATCTATTTAAAGGAAAAAATGCTTACTTTTTCAAGTAAATTATGTGAATTAAAAATATAACCTAATAGCCACTAATCTGTGCGACATGCCTGATTGCCTGAAAGCAAAATAATCATGGTGGCAACCTGGCCATTTAGCAACCAGGAGAGATGCATCATAGCCTGGATGCATATAGCCTGGATATTTATTGAGTGGAAATGCTTTCTAATGGAAAAAAAATGCATTTCCACCTGATGGGATCAGGGCTATATGTGTACCATCTACTGCCAATATAATGTGCCAAAAGACAGCTATGGCTATGACAGACATAGCTCCTCTCTTTTACTGATGCATAAATTGATGGATGCGTGAGGATAGCCTACAGCACCTTCAGTACACGACTAAAGTTGGGACAATCCTGTCCCAACATCTAGTGTTGTCTGGAATAACCCAGATGCACAGAAGTGAATACCACCAAGAGTTTGGTCAGTGGGGGTATTGCTGTAAGGAAGTTTCTAAGTTTTTGAGGTTATAGGTCTCTCAGCACAACGAGAGTGTCCATGATGAGAGCTGGTGGAAGCCAATAGCAACAGACCTCGTCAGTGTTTGACATCCCAAAGAGGTTGACACATGACCTGTAGACATTCTTCCTGGGCTGGTGGCGCTGTACAGTTGCTTGTTTCAGAGGGGACAAGGTCTGTCAAAAAATACAGTTATCAGTAGAGATGTTCACTGACCCAATGAAGTGGTTTTGGATCTGGTTTTGCTTCGTGTTTTGGTTTTGGTTTTGGCAAAACCGCCCTTGGGTGTTTTGGTTTTGGATCTGTATTTTTTTTTTTTTTTTTTTAAATTGCTAAAATATACTAAAATCACATAATTTTGCTCTTTTTTTTATCCTACATTATTATTAATCTCAATAAGACTAATTTCAAGTAATTTGTAGTAAATCTTTACCACCTCACAGGTCACAATATTATTTTCATACACTTTAAAATAAATACTGCAGCGATCTGGCTGGATGGTAAGCAAAAGAGCAATGACTCAAACACACAGCAGTTCATAGCACATCTAGGACACATTGGCACACAGCAGTGGCAGAAAAGAAAAGCGGTGCAAGATGGAGTTGTCCTTGGATCATGAAACCAGTTATGGTTCATTTGATCACTCCACCTGTTTCTTGGATAAGTGAGGTAATTCTACAGCTAATACATGGCAACGAGCGCTGACCCCCCGCGATACGTGCTTTTATCAGACACACACCAATCCAGGGTGCCAGACAATGCACTGAAAAGAGCCATTGTAATTCCCAGCAAAAAGCCAGTTCATCACTGAGCTTCAACTCAGCCCCAATTCCGACAAAATTATACTCTAGCTAGGTACCTTTGATGTAAAGTGCAGATTACAAACACTTGATGAAACAGCATCATTTCACAAGGCCAGTAATATAGATAGAGCAGCTCTCCTCAAATACAAATCTAGGGTTAGTGAGGAAAAACACACAGATAATGTTTATTTTATTATGACCTATTCAACAGCTGCAATTCAAATAAGTACATTTTTAAATAAACATTGGAACATACTTTTAAAAGATACTATCTTAGGAACCATTTTGCCACCAAAACCAAAGGTGGTTTATAAGAAAGCACCTAATTTGAATCGCAAACTGATCTGGAACCATATTCCTATTAATCTGTCTAACCCAACTTGGCTTGACAGTTTTGCGAGAACCACAAAAAATGGATATTACTATTGTGGGGATTGCATTAATTGCAAGACGTTACGATGCGGAATTGACACTTTTCAATCAAGAATTACACATGAAACATTTCATATACAAAAATTTCTTACATGCAATAGCATGAATGTACCGTATTTTTCGCTCCATAAGATGCACTTTTTCCCCCCAAAAAAGTGGGGGGAAAAGTATGTGCGTCTAATTGAGCGAATACCGCTGGCAAGACGCTACCATGACACGCCAGTGGGGGAACGGATGAGAGGAGAAAACTTTAAACAAACAGCTGGGACGCCAGCCCTTATCTGCGCATGTACGCACACACAGACGAACGGAGCGGCAGCAGTTTCCACTCCATACTACCACGGACCGTGAACCCGGGAAAATAACTATACAGAAGGTGATTTTCCTTCCACCAACTGAGTAAGTCCATCATTTACTTTTTGTATGTGGCCTTCTGGACGGCTGAAGCACACGCTTGCAACCGCAGAAAGTCCTCTCATTACACTCTATATATGCGGAGACATCCAGAAACTGTTAGGAGATTTACCACTCGCTAAACTTTCCTGGAAAAGTGACTGTGCCCACCGGGCTTACACTGTCCCTTTGGGGCTATTTAACTAAGACTTTTTGCTTATACCACGATTTAACTAGGTGCGTCTTATGGTTGGGTGCGTCTTATGGAGTGAAAAATACGGTAATATATTTATTGGAATGCCTGTGTAAGTTGCAGTATATAGGCCGTACGGTCAAGAAATCTTTTTGTATTATTGTAATTTAGTACATAGGTATTAATTTATACTTATGGTTTTATATACAACTTTAAAGATCACAAGCTATATTATAACATGTTTACAGGATGTTTATATGACTTTGTATATATTGTTTATAATATATTGAGTCCTCATATGCACATTATTAATTTGGCCGCTTGAGAATCGTAATCGTAAATTTGCATTTATAACATGAGTAAGTGTGTCAAGCATTGACACTCATTTACTGATATTCATTTTATTTCATTTCAGTTGGCAATGTATGCATTTGGTTAATAAGATCATTATTCATTAGCCATCATTTATACATATGATGTCCACTTCACAGGTGATTTGATTGTCTTCCTCCTACACAAATATATAAAACGGATTCACGTGCACATAGGGTCTCCTTGAGAAAGTCCAAATGTATGGACGAAACGCGTTGGGGGTAATACCCTTGGAACTTTGACATTGCTCTGGTTTTAACAGAATCTATGTGAGTGTATTTCTGTATATATTAAAGAACATTTTCGATAGCTGCACGATGATCTCTTTTATTGCTCTAAATTCCCACGGTCATTCATCCTGCATCTATTGAGACCCACACTGCCTGCAGTTGGTCCCTTGAGTCACCTGACCTCTCTAAGTGGCAAGTCAGCTGATTTGTATACACAGACGGAGGACTGGGACTCTACGAGTGCGAGCTACATTAGTTAGACCAGCTACAATCTTTTCCATGCTTATGATCGTTTGGAGTAAGGTAATTAGAGCATCCACTTCACAATTCTAACGGTCGCTGGATTGACAACATTGATGGATATGTCACCGTTATTAGACATTGTATTGGACAATTGGTTATAGTTATTATATGAGTCTTGTATACAGCATGACATTAGATAGCTAAAATGATTATCCTATTAACATTATCTATTCCTCTCTTTTGCTGTTTATGTGCTGAACACCATTTCTACTGGTTTTAGTAAAGCCCAATAATAGCATACAGTGGCCATCCCTAACTGAGGCTCAGGCCTAGTGCTTGGTGTGCTGCTCGTGCCTTGTGCCCAGGGAAAGATGGATGCCCAAAGAAGATGGTCTAGAGTGCCGGCGCGGGCCCGGGAGAGGTGGTGCCCAAGGAAAACCTCTGGCTACTTCGGCGTACTTCCTCTTCTGGCCGCCGGCGTCTTCCAGGGGCGGCTGCCGGGACTCCTCTCTTCCTCTAGGCGCCGCCGGGTCTTCAATAAACAGAGTAGCTCTCAGCCCTGACAAGGGCTCTCTGTCTCCGCTGCTGGCCGGTCTTCTTTCTACTTCTGCCGCGATCCTACGAGGTCTTCTCTGCTTGATCGCCGCTGCCGAATGAACTCCCGGGCGCCAGCCCAGGGCTCTTAAACAGACGCCCTGCGCCGATGCCTGATGATGTCAGCATGATGCTGCATCATGACATCTTTGATCATAAAAGATAAAAGGCATATAAACATCCAATCAGCATATACACTCCTACCAGAGATGATGCAGATATGTAGTAGTGTACAGAGATATAACCGCCACCGCGGGCCAATCCGAGCTCGCGGCAGCGCCAAAGACTACATGTCCGATCGGGAAGCACTGATTGGCTCACTGACCCGGCGACATGCGCCACGATAGAGAGACACAGCATCTGAGTAAGTGACACCAGAGAACTCCTGCTGGGAGCAGAGAGGCAGCAAACATTTGACTAGTCACTGCTCACACTGCCACACACAAAGGGTGAGCAGGGCTGAAAGAACACTAGCAAGAAAATGTCAGAGCAGGAAAAAACAAGTGTATAAACTATGCATTCTGACTTTAGACCAATTATACAATACAGATGCTTCCCTTACCTTTTCACAATGTACTAGATCATTTGAAAGCATTCCCGTGTGCTAGATCCTTGGATTCAATTATTGCTGCAGCGCTAATAGGAGTGCAAGTGATTGAGGCAGCTGAGTTGCATCTCTCCCATGAACAGCAGTAAAGATAAGAGCGGTGGTTGTCTGTGTGCTATTTTCAGGGTCTCTTGGGGAATTCAAATAGCGGCAAAGTGTCTCACACCCATTCCGGAGACATTTTTTGCTGGCGAGATTTTAACAGCATTATCCGCTCATTTTGCCTCACACCCCATAGAGGTGCAAGGAAAAATGAGCTGAGATTTCTACCATAGTAACAGTAAAAATGAGCGAAGATGTGTACCTTAGTAACGGTAAAAATGCCTGTCTGCTTCTATTAGTTCACCGGCCACTTGTCTCTTTGGGCTCCGATTGAAGGGGAAAGTTAATAAACTGACAAAAATGTACATTTCACAGTTATTGATGTTGGCTAAGGTCTGTATAGCGAGGCTGTGGTTGGCCCCGACGAGTTCCACGGTTAAAAAGTGGAAGGCACTGGTTAATACCACCATAAGGCACGATAGATTTGTTTATACTAGCAGACAGGCTCTGAAGAAATTTGAGAATATATGGTACAGATGGTTAGAGTCTCCATTCTATCCTATGTCATCTAGTACAGATGCTCTATTTACTTAAATGAATGGCTCCCGCAGTTCTTATAATAAGTATCTGAGTCCATGTAATAAACCCTGCATGTGTAACATACTTATGTATAAGCATTTACGATGTATGATCCTGAATGAATATAGCACATTTATTATTATTATGCTTTATTGTAATCTTGTAAATTCCGTCATTTAATTCTGATATGTATGCGATTGTTTTTCTTTTCTTTTTGTTGTATGTTTATATCTTAAAAAATTTCAATAAAAATACTGGATTTAAAAAAAAATAAAAAAAAAAATGCCTGTCTGAGTGTTAATCTATGACAGTATCAATCTATATGCTAAGGAACGGATTTTTTTGATAAAAAAGAAAACTTGTGTATTATAAGGTATAATGTACAAGCTACTTTAAATTATTACAGATATTAGGAGTTACCCTGGAGTTCCATGTCTGCAGTCTCATGATTTTTATATAGTATTTGAACTCCTCAGTAACTTTGACTGTCCTTATAAATTATAGTAGGGGCACATTAAGCCATTTGTATTTATTTACTACCCTTTTTTTGTTTACTCCGGGCTGCAGAGCCATATGCATTATAAATCATGATGGGAAAATAATACAATTCTTGTTGTGGAAAAAAAACAAAACTTTTTCAAAGTAGTAGAGGAAAATATTTTGAAGCATGTGCTATAAATCTTAAAATTGGATTCACATCAGATTACAAATGTAACATATATATTATACAGCTCTATGTCTTCACATTGTAACTGATAATTCAACATTTACTTTTTTTTCCCAAGTGGCTATCTTTCATCAAACGGTGATACAACTTTCCGCCTGACATGTCTAACACAGAGAGACAGTCAATGAAATATACAATCCTGATGTGTTTGTAATGATGATGCACATATTTCCATGAGTTTTAATGCACAATGTTTCTTTTGTCTGTCTCTTTTTACACTGACTTTTCTGTTAGTAGCTCTTTCAGGCGAATAATATTGTGCCAAGTTTAAGTATACTTCACATTTTGGCAGGGAGATTTACTTGGATCTGATTACAGGCACAAAAGAATATGAATAATGAGAAGTTTAATTACAGGCTCTGCAAGCCTCTTTCATATAAGAGCATCAAAACAATATTATTTTCACTTAAATAAAACTCAGTGATTCTTCTTTCTTTTGCCAATGTGCCCCTTAAGGGCAACACTATGCAATCACTTGCAATGTAAACAGCTTCTTGCGGCTAATAGGAGGCATCTATATTAAGTAATGACATTTAGTCTGATGTTTGTTAAACTGCTTCAAATTAAAATAAAAATTGCAGTGCTTGGATACAGACCAGTGTAATAATGGCAGCCTGAATAAGATTGAAAGCACTTTCTTCCACTCTTTATGAGCAGTTAGGCGGATTGAAGGCTTGCTAAATGTATATTAGTTGCTTGAGAGTTTCACTTTAGTGGGAAAAAAAAGATTTTATTTTTTGGGATGGGTTTAGCAAATTGAGCTGGGGGGGTAGAGAATGAGCATTTGAGTAGTGTTTCAATGCCCGTTCACTCTCATGATTAATTAAAGACATAAATAAAGCCAAACTCAGTAGTACTTAAGGAGCAACATCAATATTAATATGATAGGGGTGATCATAAAGTGGAAGTTGGTTGACATTTTTACTGTGTCTACCATTTGCACGTATGTGAGTATTCGCAAACTGTCAAATGTTGAATGACGTTTACCAAAGGCTGGAAAGTAAGCGTGCACCTTGATATGTGTTTGGAGACAAATAGGTGCATTTGCAGTGTAGGGTTAGTTTTTTTTGTCATTCACAAATAACCCTTAATGTCTGGGATTTTCTTTTGTGACTAAGGGTGTGGGGGCTGAAATGGAGGTCCTTCCTCCATATCTGGTAGTCCTACCCAAAAATTGCTCCGTTTTGGGATGATGTGGCTACCCTTATCAATGATTTCACTAAAGGTCCCTGATATTTTCTCCTGGGTCCTCCACTAGATGTTTTTGACAAGCATTCTGAGAAATAACCAGTACAGATCCCTCCTCTAGAAAGCAACTTTGCAATAAAATTTGGTGGCTAGCTGTGACCATTATGTAGTATATCTAATGAATGCCAAAAGCCAGGTTTGACAATCCTTGCTACAGGGCCCAATGGCAAAACTGCTACGGACAGAGGGTCAGATGCAAAGCTGTCTAATCTGAAGTGTTTTGAATGTGGTGAGCCAGGCCACTTTAAGGCAGAGTGTCCTAAACTACCGGAACCCATGGACTGTTCCGTGGCACATATTGGGCCTGCTTTTCCAAGCTGTTTTACCATGAGTCCCACATCAGGAAGTCCTTGTTTGTTCCGGGTGACTGTGCTAATCAACCAAAACCTTGTTCTGGCCTTGGTTGACTCGGGAAGTGAACTCTCATTGGTTTCCAGCTCTGCCTTACCCAAAACCATAACTTCTCGGTTGCCCAAGGTGAAGGTTCTTTGCGTACATGGCACGACAGAGTAGTATGAAAGAACAATACTACCAGTCACACTCAAAGACAAAATTGTTATGGTGGTAGCTGCCATAGCACCTAAACTCCCATATCCACTCATTTTGGGGCGAGACTTCCCACTGTTTAATGATGTCCTTGGTGAGCGGATCCGGCCGGACATGCCAGCAACTAATGCAACGGTCGGAAGCCTGGTCTTAAAGGAACCACATCGATCTTTGGGAACCGCCAAACCAGAATGCCATCCTGGGAGACACAGCAGGAGTTCCACAAAAGCATCCACCTGCGGGGAAACATGGACATTCCAAACTAGCATTGGTCGGTGATGTCGCATATGAGCCCACCCCGCCTGTCAGTGAGGATACGGACTGGTCCGCAATACCAATTTTGTTTCCTCTGCAGGACTTTGCTCGAGACCAACTTAATGATGCCACTTTGGAACATGCCTTTAAAAGTGTGACTGAGGTAAATGGGGTAGCGAAAGCCGCCCAGCCTGCAGAAGGTATACCATATTTTATTGTTAAAAATAATTTCCTGTATAGAGTTGCTAATGTACAGGGGGAAAAAGTAGAACAATTAATGGTTCCTCGGGTCCATGTACCCCTAGTGTTAAAAGCAGCACACACACATGTCTGTGGGGGACACCTAGGGGAGGATAAAACACGGGAACGAGTTCTGCTTAGGTTTTACTGGCCCGGTGTACACATGGCAGTGAAAAAGTATTGCCGCTCCTGTCCCATTTGTCAGAGAACCTGTCCCAAACCTATGTACAGGGCACCTCTCATTCCAATACCAATAGTACAAGTTCCATTTGAACGGATAGCTATGGACCTTGTGGGGCCACTGGCAAAATCCGCACGTGGGCACCAATATATACTAGTGGTGCTTGACTATGCAACCAGGTATCCAGAGGCAATTTCCTTACAAAACATAAAGTCCAGCACCATAGCTAAGTAACTTGTATTGATGTTTACACGTTTGGGAATACCCAAAGAAATTCTCACAGATCAGGGTACTCCATTCATGTCTAAACTGATGAAGGACATGTGCCAGTTGCTAGGGGTTATGGCGCTTCACACCTCTGTATACCATCCACAAACAGATGGCTTGGTGGAACGCTTTAACCGCACATTAAAGCACATGCTCAGGAAAGCAGTGGCTCAAGAAAAAAAAGATTGGGACACTCTTATTCCCTATTAGATGTTTGCCATCCGTGAGGTACCTCAAGCTTCAACAGGGTTTAGTCCCTTTGAGTTATTGTTTGGGAGACAGGCCAGGGGTATCTTGGATATGCTAAAAGAAGGGTGGGAGCAGCAAGGTCCCAGGGAGCCAAATCTGGTCCAATTTGTGTCCCAAATGTATGAGAGGCTAGGAAAGATGGGGTCCATTGTGCAGCAACATGTAAAAGAGGCTCAGGAACGACAGAGAAAAAATTATGATAAAAGTGCTGTTGTTCGATCTTTCAAGCCTGGGGACAAGGTCCTAGTCCTGGTTCCCACCCAGGAAAGCAAAATTTTCATCCATTGGCAGGGTCCATATGAAGTTCTAGAGGCTGTCGGTCCTGTCAATTACAGAGTCCGCCAGTTAGGTAGGAGAAGGGAGGAGTAAATATATCATGTTAACCTCCTTAAACCTTGGCATGATGAGGAAACCTCTCCTCAGGTAGTGAGTACTGCCATTGAAAAGTCTGAAGTGCCCATAGAGCCAACTTTGTCCATTCAGCAGAGACAACAGACTGAAAAAATGATTCGCCGGAACAGGGATGTCTTCTCTTCCATTCCTGGATGCACTACCTTAATCGAACCCGACATTGTCACTGCGCCAGGAGTTATTGTAAAGCAGAAGCCGTAT
Source organism: Mixophyes fleayi (assembly GCF_038048845.1). Taxonomy (NCBI): domain Eukaryota; kingdom Metazoa; phylum Chordata; class Amphibia; order Anura; family Limnodynastidae; genus Mixophyes; species Mixophyes fleayi. The sequence continues at coordinate 147,265,990 of NC_134406.1, read as the reverse complement.
TGTATTCCAGAAGCCAGATGAGTGGACGTGAGAAAGGAGGTCGAGAAGATGCTCCAGTTAGATGTGATTGAAGAGTCCACTAGTGAGTGGAATAGTCCCATTGTGCTTGTACCGAAACCCAATGGGACAATTAGGTTCTGCAATGACTTTAGGCGCCTAAACAGTATGTCGCAGTTTGATGCCTATCCGATGCCACGTGTGGATGAACTAGTGGAAAATCTTGCTGGTAGCAATTATTTAACAACCCTTGATCTAACAAAGGGTTATTGGCAAGTTCCCCTGTCTTCCACGGCCAAGCCAAAGACTGCATTTTCCATCCCTGATGGTCTCTATCAATATAAAGTCCTACCCTTTGGGTTGCATGGGGAACCTGCCACCTTCCAAAGGGCCATGAATAAATTGTTAAGACCTCACACAGCTTAAGCAGCCGCTTACTTGGACGATATAGTGATTTATACCCCAGACTGGGGATCACATTTAGCCAAAGTTGAGGCGGTCTTAGCTTCATTAAGGTCAGCAGGGTTAACCTCTAACCCAGAGAAATGTGCCATAGCCATGAGAGAAGCCAAATATTTGGGGTACGTTGTTGGTCGAGGGCGTGTAAAACCCCAGCTAGACAAAGTGGAGGCAGTCAAAAATTGGGCAAGACCAGAAAAAAGTCGCAGGCTTAGTAGGTTACTACAGGCGGTTTGTAAGCCACTTCGCCGCTAGAGCTGCTCCACTTACGGACATGTTAAAAAAAAGTTGTCCAGATAAATTAACCTGGTCTGACTCTGCAGAATCCGCCTGGTCTGATCTTCGGTTAGCTCTTTGTTCCTCCCCAGTTCTACAAACACCGGATTTTACCCGGAGGTTCTTCCTCCAAACTGATGCTTCTGGTGTTGGCTTAGGTGCAGTCTTGTCACAGGAGAAGAATTGAGTAGAAAATCCTGTCCTGTACCTAAGTCGTAAGTTACTTTCAAGGGAACAAAAATATGCCAGTGTGGAGAAAGAACGTCTCGCCATAAAATGGGCTACAGAAGCTCTGCGCTATTATCTCCTAGGCAGAGAGTTCACCTTAATAACAGACTATGCACCATTGAGATGGAGGCAGAGCAACCGGGAGGTAAATGCCAAGGTAACCCGCTGGTTCTTGGCACTACAACCTTTCAAGGTCTCAGTAGAACATAGACCTAGGATTCTGCACAAGAATGCAGATGCATTGTCACGAAAATATGCGCTCCACGTGAAGTCCGTGTTCCCAGACTTGGAGACGCTAGGGGGAGAGATATGTAACAAAGGGAGGCATTTATCTGACAATATGCAAAGAAAACATACAAGCAGAGTAAGACATTGGCGCAGTTATGCACCTAGATTCAGGTTAAACCAAGTAAAGACTTATGTGTAGTTTAAAGTTGGTTAACTTACATGATTTAAAAGCTGCTTCCTCTCAGCAAACAGACAGGGTGTGTCTGTTAGTTGAAACAGAGCCAGCGATGGGCGTTTTCTCTTAAAGAGAAGGTGGGTGTGTCGCCTGTCCATCAAGCTAAGGCTGGGGGAGGAGTATCATGTATAAAAGCTTGTTTGTGCCATTTGTTCACGGAGACCAACGCTGGGAAAGCTGGCTGGTCCTGAGAGAGAGCTGGTCTATGTATAGCTAGCGTTTAGGGTCTCCATAATTGCTGTGAAAGTATACAGTGTCAAAACATTTACCATTCTGACAATAAAACTACATAAAAAGGAAGAAGTTGTTCGCGTGTGCTTCAGCAGTTGCGGGCTCTTGCCACAATATATACAATACTGTGCAAACCTTTTAGGCAGGTGGAAAAAATTATGCAAAGTAATAATGATTTCAAAATTAGAAGTGTTAATAGTTTCTTTCAATTTTTATAAATTAATAAAAATGAAAAGTGAATGAACAGAAGAGAAATCTAAATCAAATCAATATTTGGTGGGACCACCCTTTGCCTTCAAAACAACATCAACTCTTCTAGGTACACTTGCACAAAGTCAGGATTTTGTAGGATTATAGTCAGGTATATGATTAAACAATCTCATCAAATAGGTGATAATGATCATCAGTTTCATATGTAGTTTAAAACACAGTCATTAACTGAAACAGAGACAGCAGTTTAGAAGACTTAAATCTGGGTGAGGAACAGCCAAACTCTGCAGCAAGGGTGAGGTGGTGGAAGACAGTTTCATGTCACATGTCATTCACCATGGCAAGACTGAGCACAGCAACAAGTTAGTTATACTGCATCAGCAAGGTGTCTCCCACACAAAGATTTCAAAGCAGACTGGGGTTTCAAGATGTGCTATTCAAGTTCTTTTGAAGAAGCCCAAAAACAGGCAGCATTGTGGATCGTAGATGCAGTGGTCAGGCAAGGAAACTTAGTGCATTAGATGAAAGACACTTCATGCTAACTTTCCTTAGAAATTGGAAGATGTCCAGCGGTGCCATCACCTCAGAACTGGAAAAAAACACTGGGACCCAGGTGCACCCATCTACTGTTCGAAGAAGTCTGGCCAGAAGTGGTCTTCATGGAAGAATTGTGGCCAAAAAGCTATACCTTCAATGTGAAAACAAGGCCAATCAACTCAAATATGCACAAAAACATAGGAACTGGAGTGGAGAAAAATGGCAGCTGGGGCTCTGGACTGATGAGTCAAAATTTGAAATATTTGTCTGTTTTTTCGCTGAAGGGCTGGAGAGCGGTGCACTAATGAGTGTCTGCAGGCAACAGTGAAGCATTGTAAAGGTTCCTTGCAAGTTTGGGGCTGCATTTCAGCAAATTGAGTTGGAGATTTGGACAGGATTAATGGTGTCATCAATACTGAGAGATACAGGCAGATACTTAACCATTATGCAATACATCAGGGAGGCATCTGACTGGCTCCAACTTTATTCTGCTGCAGGACAACAACTCCAAATATACAGCCAATGTCATTATGAACTATATTCAGTGCAAAGAAGAACAAGGAATCCTGGAAGTGATGATATGGCCCCTACAGAGCCCTGATCTCAACATCATCGTGTCTGTCTGGGATTACATGAAGAGACAGAGTGGCTGATTCTGGGAAAATTTGGTACTTTATTAAAGATATATTGATGGCATTTTTTCATTTGGGAAGGTGATGAACCTATTATTCATCTTGTAGAGCACCTGAATCACAATTTAGACAATCTTACTCTCACTAACACTTATCACCAGTCCCAGTTCTCCTATCATGAAATATCCATCTCCTCATCATTGAAACACTATACATACCCAAAGTTTTTGTAAAGAAGTAGATTTCAACAACTATTTACTTTGTAGGAATAATCATAGCTGGATTAGTCTTCAAGAGCAATTCTGAAGAATTAAGATACATTGTTTAATGAATGCAAAATTCAAACAAAAGCTAGAATTTTATTTAAGCTGTCAATGAAAAAATATAACCAGTAGCATTATTGTAGTCAGCTTACCAAGAAATTTCAGGTATTGAAGGAGAGTCCTCATAGTCTAAAAATCCAATTAACATCAAACAAGAACATTTTTAAAGATCAACTCCCTTTATCTCAAAATAAACAGCTCACCTCATGTGATTAAAACATAGTTAAGATTAACTATACTAATGTTAGACCCATCATCATCATCATTATTTATTTATATAACGCCAGCAAACTCCATAGCGCATTACAATTGGGAACAAACAGAGATTAAGTGCTACATATTGCATATTGGGCCAGCCAGAATGCAAAGCTAAAAAGTGCTTAGTATGCTATATGATCCAGTCACACAGCAATGTTGGTCAGGGGGTCAGTGGCTTGTGCGAACTGGGTAAATGTTGTTAATAGAGTAACCTAATGAGGTTAAGAGGATGATCGAGTAATATTATATGCTTGCCTGAAGAGGTGGATTTTCATAGAGTGCTTGAAGGTTTGAAGACCAGAGGAAAGTCTTATTACGCAATGGAGGGAATTACATAAAGTGAGTTCAGCCGGAACATAGTACTATAACCGGGAATAGGAGCATTCTCGGTTAATGAGAGTGGATGAGAAACGCAGATCTTGTTAAATCTGAAGATGTTAAAATACATTGAGACCTGTTTTTCAATTTATTTCTAGATGGATATTTATAAGATTGGTTTATATAATCTACAGCCATTCGGAATAAATATTGGGACTCAAATATTACTCTCCTTTTTTGGATATATAGTATTAATTTACACAGCACAGTTCTCTCTATTACTTATGTAATATTGCAGTCTACATTTCTGTGATATCATGGTCTGAAACTGTAGAGAGCTGCCTTTGTTATTTGTTATATTATATTCAATAAACTGTCAGACCATTTGTAACATTGTATCTAACAGATTCTAGGCAATGACACTATGGAATCAATTTAAGACTAATGTTTAGCTATTATATTTATTTTTCCTGATCATAACCTGCTTTCCTGGTTTAAGTGTAACCAGATGATCTACTTCAATCAGCATATGGTTTATTGCTTGCAGTATCTTAATATATTACTGCTATGAACCTAATCACACTAAATGTTATGGAACGCTGAGCATTTATAGTGGTTTTATGTGTATGAAGGCTCTATGTTAAGTAATACATCTATATACTCTGCCTAAAATTACAGCTCCTTTTGGGGTTGTGTGTTTTTAGTCTCTTGATTAAGATAAGAAACACATCAGAAAGATATGTTTTCTCATGTGTTTCTAACTATGGACAGTTAGTTGAATATACACTACCAGTGGTATTCAATAATTCTACTTGATCAATCACATTTACATATAATTATGTAAAGTCAATTAAAATTTTTCTATTACAGTAAGCTAAAGGTTTGCATGCATACAATATTGGTTTAATAAACTTTGAGCAGCTTCAGGGAATTTTTATTTTCAGTAATTTTTTTCCACAATACATAGATTAGAATTCCTTATAGTTGATTACTTTTTTTTTAAGTGAAAAAGTATCTAACAAGGTTCAGCTGGCCCCTCGCTGTTTAATGAGTATTGGAGTATTGGGAAGTGAGTATAATTATTGATACTGAGGCTTTCATATACACCGATCAGCCCAAACATTAAAACCACTTTCAAGTGGTAACATTGTAACTCATTACAATGGCACCTGTCAAGTTGTGGGATATATTAAGCAGCAAGTGAACAGCCATCATCATCATCATCATCATTCCATAGCACTTTATAATTGAGAACAAACAGTTATAAAACAATACTGGGTAATACATACATACGTAGAGGTAAGAAGGCCCTGCTTGCAAGCTTGCAATCTATGGGACAATGGTTTGATACACAAGGGTAAGTGATATATCATATTCAGGGCCGGATTAAGGGAATGGAGGCCCCTGGGCTAAGGGGGCCTCCATTCCCTCGTGAGGCCCCCCCCCCCAGTGATCCGAGCTGCCCGTGCCCCCCCTCCCCAGCACTTACCTCCTTCTCCGGCGCGCTATACGCTCTTTACTGAGGAGATCTCGTGAGACTCACGAGATCTCCTCAGTAAGGAGACTACAGCACGCCGGACCGATCAATACTGCTGCTGAGCACTTTCAAGGGCCCCCTGGATGCCATAGGCCCCTGTGCTCTAGCCCAGTTAGCCCTATGGTTAATCCGGCCCTGATCATATTGAATATTTATCCAGCTAAAATGCAAAGGTTACAAAGTATTTAGTGGGCTGTATGCTTAGTCACACAACTATGTTGGTCAGAGGATTGTCAAACTTGTGTTAGCTGTGTATAGGGTGGTAATAGGGAGATTAAGAGGGTGGTAGAGGAAAATTATAAACTTGCCTGAAGAGGTGGGTTTTCAGAGAATGCTTGAAGGTTTGAAGACTAGAGGAGAGTCTTGTGGTGTGACGGAGTCAATACCATAAAGTACAGCCCGAAAAAGGTCCTGTAACTGAGAATGGGGGGAAGTGATGAGAGTGGAAGAGAGAGGCAGATCTTGTGCAGAACGGAGGTGTCGAGTTGGGAGATAATTTGAGACAAGTGAGGAGATGTATGTCGGTGCACTTTTGTGGATGGCCTTGTTTGTTAGTAGAAGAATTTTACATTGGATTCGTTGTAAAACAGGCAACCAAAGTAGAGACTGACAGAGTGACTCAACAAATGTTAAACAATTTGCAAGGAAAATCAATCTAGCCGCTGCAGGCAAAATAGATTGTAGGGGCTCGAGTTTGATTTTGGGAAGACCAGTAAGGAGGGAATTACAATAGTCGATGTAGGATATGATGAGAGCGTGAATTAAAGTTTTTGCATTGTCTTGTGTGAGATATGTACGTATTCTGGAAATGCTTTTTAGTTGTATGCAGCATGATGTAAATATAGAGTTGATGTGGGGAACAAGGATAGTTGCAAGTCAAGGATTACACCTAGGCAGGGAGCTTGCGGGGTGGGATTAATGGTCATGTTGTCAACAGAAATAGAAATGTCAGGCAGGAAGCTTCTATTGTTGGGTGGAATATTATTAATTCTGCTTTTGAAAGATTGAGTTTGAGTTGGCGGGAGGACATCCAATGTGAAATGGCAGAAAGACAGTCAGTAACGCAAGACAACACAGATGATGAGAAATCAGGAGACCATAGATAAATTTGTGCATCATCCACATAGAGATGATATTGAAATCCAAAGGAGCTCATTAGTTTTCCAGGAGAAGTGGTGTAGATAGAGAATAGCAGAGGACCTAGGACTGAGCCTTGTGGTACTCCAACTGATAAAGGAAGCGGATTAGATAGGTAGGATGAGAACCAGGATAGGACAGTGTCTTGAAGACCTAGGGATTGTAGCATCTGTATAAGGAGAGAGTGGTCAACAGGGTCGAATGCCTCAGAGAGATCCAGAAGAATTAGTAGAGAGTAATCACCTTTAGTTTTAGCTGTGATTAGATAACTGAAAAAATTGGTCAGCGCAGTCTCTGTGGAAATTTGAGAGTGAAAGCCTAATTGAAGAGGATCCAATAGGTTGCTTGCAGAAAGGAAACATGTGAGGCCAGTGTAAGCAATTATCTCAAGAAGTTTGGAAGGGCATGGGAACTAAAAGATGGGGCGGTAATTTGAAAGAGAGTTTGGATCAGAATTTAGTTTTTTTAGAATAGTAGTAATCACTGCGTGCTTGAATAGTGATGGAAAGATACCAGTAAAGAGAGATAAATTACAAATTTTAGTGAGAGGTGGAATGAGCACATGAGACAGGGACCTACCAATATAGCAGTATATGCTCTGAAATCATTAGAGGTACAAGATTTCTGCCAGTGACGTTCAGCTTTATGAGAAAGTTTTTGTAGATTTTGTGTTACTTTAGTGTGCCACGGTTGACAACGAAGTCTATGCGAAGTGTGAAGAGTCGCTTGAGCTACTAGATCATGGGCAGTTGCTAGGGTTTGGTGAAAATGAGGAACTGCCATATCAGGAGAGGAGAATGTAGAAATTGGGGAGAGAAGGTGTTGGAGAGAGGTGGAAAACTGTTGAAAATCAATAGAGTTAATATTCCTGCAGATATGAGGAGGCTTGGAAGAGTTTGACAGCAGGGAGGTTAAAGAACTGGTAGTGAGCGAGTAACTAATAAGGTGACGATCTGAGAGGGGAAAAGGAGTGTTAAGGAAATTAGAAACTGAGCATAGTCTAAAGAAAACAAGATCAGGATAGTGGCCATCCTGATGAATAGCAGTTTCAATTCACTGGGAGAGGTCAAGTGAGTAGGTTAGAGAGAGCAGTTTTGAAGCAGCATTGGAACATGGATTAGCAATAGGGATGTTGAAATCACCCATGATGATGGCGGGGATGTCAGAAGGTAAGAAGTGAGGGAGCCATGCAGAGAAGTGTTCAAGAAACTGTTGGTGGGGTCCAGGGAGGGGGGGGGGCGATAGATCACAGCAACACGCATAGAGAATGGGTTAAATATCCTAACAGTATGTACTTCAAAAGATGTGAAAGTGAGTGATGGGACATTTGGTAGAATTGTAAATTTACACTGTGGGGAGAGAAGTAGTCCAACCCCACCTCCTTGTCTGACTTCAGGTCTGGAAGTGTGGGTAAAATGAAGACCACCATGTTAAAGGGCTGCAGGTGAGGCAGTGTCTGATTGCTTGAGCCATGTTTCTGTTATTGCCATAAGGTTGAGATTGTTTGAGAGGAAGAGGTCATGTATGGAGGTAAGTTTGTTACAAATAGAGCGTGCATTCCAGAGGGCACATTTAAAGGACTTTGGAAGAGATGGGAGACAGGTGATGTATTTGAGGTTTGCTGAATTTTCGTAGCGTTCAGATATATGCATGTGGGAGAAGGTTGGGGGACCTGGATTAGGTGATATATCACCAGCTAGTGGAAGCAGGGAGGAAGAAAGAAGAAAGATAGAGATGATTGTAAGATGTGTGTCCTATTAGTTTCTGGCGACAGGGTGAGACTGTTATAACTATTGAATTTAAATAGTTAAACAGTTCATGAGTGTTACCTAGAGGTGAGTGAAGTAATGAAGGGGCAATGTGGATAGAGGTGTGTGTTGCAGGAAGGGTGAAGGAGGATATCGTTCTAAAGATAATGCCATGAAGGGAAAGCAAGAAAAATAATTTGGCAAAGATTGGTATTTGGAAGGAAAATAGCAACAAATACAGGAGTTAAAAAGAGTTACCTAGTTGTAATGTCCTGTGCAATCAGAAATAGCAGCTGCAAATGTAGATTATTTCTAGAGGTCTTCAATTGTTGTTCAATGTTTGATCAACTATCTTGTTTAACTGTATTTTCTAAACACTTTGTGAGGAAAAACACTTAGGGCTAGATTTACTATCAGGCGTGTTTGTAAACCCGCCGACTTTCGGCGGGTTTGGCGGCGGTTTAGCCATCGCCGGATTTACTAAGGCTAAACCCGCCGTCCAAACGGCCAAAAATAATGTTTCCAAACCCGCCTCTGTATAAAGCGCCATGACGGTTTCAACAATGTTCAACATACAAACAGCCGGATTTACTATTAGGGGGTTTATAAAGCCGCCGGAAAACCGCCATTCAATAGACTAAAATGAAAGCGCTGCTTGTGAGCAGCGAGATTGCTCAAACAGTGTGATGTTTCAGGTATTTGGGCAATCAGAACAGAAGGAAAAGGGCCATTTCATGTACAAATTTTTTTTACTTTGGGATTGTATATGTTAAAAGGCCAGTGTCTTGTAATTGCAGTGTTGTTTTGGTTTCTTTTTCTCTTGTGTCTTCCCACCATGCAATTTATTGACTGATTTAGTAGAGGTGTGTTATAGCGTACCTTTGTACTTTGGTAAACTAGGTTCAGGTTACTAGAATAATCGGGTTGGGTGGCTATGTATGTACCTGAAAAGGGGTCTGATATTATCCTGGCTGGCTGTTTGATACATAATCTAGCAATACATCAACTTACCCCACCGATTATTGCAGTAGACAGTGAAGAAGAAGGGGTCCGTGTCACATCTGGTGATGTGCAGAGCACAGAGGGCGGAAGGGAGATTAGAGACCGTCTAATTGCAAACTACTTTACGTGTAAGTACATAGTATGAAAAACTTTTTTTGCTCAAAAATGTGTTTTATGTGAGTGCAATTTTAGTATTTTGTTTTAAATGTTTTGTAAATTGGAACCTTTAAAAAGAGGATAGTGTGTACTCCTCATGTGGTAAATATGAACATCCCTGGAATGTGACAGTCAGAGGTCAATGTTTAAGTGAAATTAGTGCATAGTTTTTAAAACATCAGTATACTCTTGTTTAATTAGCAGAAAAGAAACACTGACACCATAGAAATTTAACTGCATTTATTGCAGAACACAATAAATAATAACGTATAATGCTTACGCAAACTTGTGAAAACATGAAGCAATAATAATTATTGCACTAGCGACGCCTTTTTGCAGGCATATCACAATGCTTGGTGCCACTCTCTCCCCTCCCTCGTCCACCCCTGGTGCGAGCACCTCTCCTTGGAGGAGTACTCTGTACAGATGTGCTAGGCGTACTAGCGGTACTGGTGGTGGCGGAAGACATAGGTGCCGGTAAACGGGCTACAATTTCTGAATGTAGTTGCCCTGCCAGCCGGGTCACATTGGCATTCCCCTCACGTACTGTGGAATGTAAGGCCTCCACAGCCCCAGTCATTTGGGCCAGCTGCACATTGGTCTGTTCTAAAGCTGTTGCCAGACGGTTGATTCCAGTAGGGAGTTGACTATTGGACCGGTATTCGCCTCAACTGGGCCGCAATTTGTGACATGTGGCGAGTTTGCCTGTCCATGAACAATGTCTGTTGCTGCTGGAATGCGCCAATAGACAGCGCCATTTCTCTGGCTGGGTCCATAGTTTCAGGTGCAGGTTGGTGGTGTGATGGTTCAGCAGGGCCAGGTGAAACTTCCTGGAGGCCAGACACAGGGGCATCCACTGTTACCAGGGTGATGGTCGTTTGATCCTCTGGCTCAGGGGACATTTCCAGGGACTCCGCCTGAGGTGGCTGGTATGAAGAGGGCCCTGTGTATGAAAAATGACGGTAAGTATATAGTATATAATATGTTTGTATATTGCATTCTGAACACTAGATAGGAAAGAATATTCTTTAGCAACTACAGATTCTTTCACAATGTTTGCATTCCTGATTTCTAGTCCTATGCTACCTGCTTACGGATGCACTTATTATCCTTTTAATACCCATTATCATTTGGACTGTGTAGTACATGCTGGGTTATTTTGACTAAACGGCATGCTATAAAAAGTGGAGATGTTGCCTATAGCAACCAATCAGATTTTAGCTGTCATTTTGTTGAATGCAATAAATAAAGTAAAGGTATATTCTGATGGGTTTCTATAGGCAACATATCAGTTTAGTAAAATGTAGCCCTAACTTCTCATTGCAAACAATAAAAAGAAAAAAAAAAAAACATTGACAGCAACATTTGCACAGAAAATCAAGTAACTCCATTATTTCTCTCCTAAACAGAAATCACGCACCTGCTTGCTCGTCTGTGCCCGAATCTCTCGCTGAAGGTGGAGGTGTAGGTCTGGCACTGGGACTGAACTGCGGTCCTGGCGATTCTGGATGTATTAGAAAAAGCATACAATGTATTTCCAGAAAAAAACAATTTCCAAATATACTGTTTATTGCACAAATGTGTTTGCAATTTTTTATTTTTTTTTGCTATGAGAAAAAAAAACCCTTTACAAACTATTAGAGTCAAAAATACACTTTGAAAAACAAAATAAAACAAAACAAATAAGAAAAAACGTTTGCAAAGAGAAAAGCAGTTTTGCAAAGAGAAAAGCAGTTTTAAAAAGAGAAAAGCCGTTTTAAAAAGAGAAAAGCAGTTGTAAAAAACTTTTAGGGTTAAAAAACCAAATAACTCACCAACTACTTGGCCAAAAGAGGGCGAATCTGTGTCCTGCACATTTATGCCCTCTACAATTTCAGCCGGCATTATCTGGCGCAGCTCCTCCTCGTACGTGGTGTACTCCATACGAAGTGGGGGGCCACCACCCGTGCGCCTTGTCGACCTCCTTTCCTGGGCCATCTTTTCTTTAAGCCTCCTCTTAATATCAGAGAAGCGCTTGCGGCAGTGTGCCACTGTCCGCTTCAGTGGGCCCACCGCGTTCACGGCCTCACAGACTCTCCCCCACAGTTGGTGACGCCGCCTTAGAGGAGTCCGGGCTGCCAGGTTCCCTAGGATGACCTCGTAGCAGGGAATGATGTTGTGCACCAACACACAATTCTCATCATGTGAGAAGCGCACATTCCTCCCTGTCTTGGTCTTCCTGCCCTGTCCTGTCTCCTCAACCTATCCCTCTCCCTCCTCTGACCCCTCAACCTCCATCTCCCTCTCCTCAGCCTGTTCTCCCCTCCTATCTCTGGACATTTTTACCCAGAAGACAGAAAAACACAAAACACTGAAGGACTTACAAACACAAAGAACAAACTACACTACCTACAGACACACTCTCCACACAGTCACACACAAGTAACATAGACAAAGGACAAGTCAAATACAAAAAATACAAGACAGAAAATAAATGAGAAAATAAATGTACAAAACAGGAAAAAACCACAGGACTACTCACACTTCAATCAGATATCGCTCCACCAATCCACCAAACTCCAACTCTCACCAACTCTCAGCAAACCACTATCCTCCAAACTCCTCTCACAAAACTCCTCTAAACCCTATCAGAGAAAAAAGTGTCAGGCCAGTGGTTTATATAGGGCTTGTGATGTCAAATCTCCTGAGTTTGAAAATAGCCAATAGTAACAGGCCAGGAGACAGGTGTAATTTTCAAAAAAACCGCCTTTACACAAAAGCGCCGTCATTTAAAGCAAAAGCGCCATGTTCTATTCAAAGCCGCCGGCGGCTTTGAGCATTACATCCCGCCGTTACATCGCCGGCGGCTTCAAATTGAAGCTGAAATGCGCCCATTTGTAAATCCGGCTGTTTGCAATGCAAACCCGCCGGAAAACCGCCGCGATGCATGGCGGCTTGAAGCCGCCATGCAACACGCCTGTTAGTAAATCTAGCCCTTAGTGTAGAAAACACACGTCTGCCCCCCACATACGTCTCCCCCAGACTGGATGGTAAGTTATAGTGAGCTGATTTCAAAATAAGTTACTTTCGTACTAATTGGACAGCTGTTCTTGCAGTTGATGTGAGCATAAAAAATTAGCAAATGTAAGGATCTGAGCGACTGTGACAAGGGACAAATTGTGACAGCTAGATGACTGGATCAGAGCATCTCCAAAACAGCAGGTCTTGTGGGGTGTTCCTGGTATGTGGTGTTTAGTACCTATCAACACTGGTTAAAGGAAGGAAAACTGGTGACAGATTCATCAGTGCCCAAGGCTCATTGGTGCATGTGGGAAGCGAAGACAAGCCTGTCTGATCCAATCCCACAGAAGAGCTACTGTAGTACAAATTGCTCAAAAAGTTAATGCTGGCTATGATAGAAAGGTGTCAGAACACACAGTGCATTGCAACTTGCTGTGTATGGGGCTGCATAACCCCAGACCAGTCAGAGTGCCCAAAATCGCTTACAATGGGCACTGGACCATGAAGCAATAGAAGAAGGTGGCCTGGTATGATGAATCAAATTTTCTTTTAAATCATGTGGACGGCCAAATGCATGTGCGTCATTTACCTGGTGAAGAGATGGCACCAGGATGCACTATGGGAAGAAGGCAAGCCAGTGAAGGCAGTGTGATTTTCTAGGTAATGTTCTGCTGGGAAACCTTGAGTTCTGGCGATCATAAGGATGTTACTTTGACACGTACCACCTACCTAACCATTGTTGCAGACCAAGTACACCCCTTCACGGCAATGGTATTCCCTGATGGAAGTGGCCTCTTTCATTAGGATAATGCACCCTGCAAATATTGTTCAGGAATGGTTTGCAGAACATGACAAAGAGTTCTCTGGAGTTTTGAACTCAATAAGTACCGCCCTCCACGGCGATCCAGCGCCATTTCACAGAGGGACACAGAAAGGGTAGCACAGTTCTTGGCAGTCTCTAGTGCAGTTGGGCAGCGTCATAGGTAGAAAAGAAAGAGGATGGGTAGCAGTGCTCTTCAAAGTCTACAGTGACATTCAGGAGACCTCCATTGCTCCATTGCTAATTGTCATTGCTGAAATAGTAATAATAGGTCCGGCAGGCTTGGTCTTCTAAATCTGCAGTCACATTGTACTGTGTTATCAAAATGGATTTACAGCAGTACAGCAAAAGACCAGGAGCACCAAGCGGCTGCTGGCACCAGTCATGATAATTGTAATCCCTCTACGTCATCTGCTAAAGCCTATGTTAAAGTGCATAGTGTTTTTAAGTCAGGGGAACAAAAATGTAAAAAAACACCCTTTTACCTTGGTCAAGAAAAAAAGACCTGTAATTCAGGCAAAGTTATCTGCAGAAAAAAATTAAATTGGCAACATGCCATTTTACACATGTAGTGGCAAGGAAAGAATGAGGCCTTTGCCTTTCTCTATGAGTGCTAGTTCTGCAACTGTCACTGAGGCACCTATTGTAAGGTAAGTCATGACCAAGCTAGACTTTGTCATTCTGACTCAAAAAGTGGTGCCCAAATACTTTTACGTGTACAAGCCGAGCTGGAAGAAAAAAGTAAGGCATCAGAGGAAAATGTATGTTCAGATTCAGAAATGACACAAATCCCTAAGGAGAGTCTATCCACGAGTGCTATGTGTATGCCTGACCTTTCTGATAGTGTACCCATAAAGAAGGATTTCTGCAGATGTGTGCATGAACAGCCCCAGTGTAGCTGGTGATACACAAATTGAGGATGTCACTTTGGAAATGCAACAGGATGCGGGGGATATTTGCGAAGCTGACAAAGGTGCTAATGAGGATGTTGATGAGGATGATGTTGTTTGTGTAAGTCCTGCACCGGTGGAAGCAGTTTTTGCACGTGAAAAGAAGAAGGCCATTGTCATGCCTGGGCATAAGAACAAAAAAATCCACCTCTTACGTGTGAAAATATTTTTACCCAAATGCTGACAACAGTTGTCTAGCCATTAGTAGCGTTTGTAAAGACACAGTCAGTAGAGGTAGGGACCTTAACCATCTAGGAACCTCATCCATGTAACGCCATTTGAAGCGAGTTTATGGCAAGCTGTTGGGAAAATTGGACACTCATGCTAAAAGAATAACAACAAGCAGTCCAGCACCAGCTGGGTCCCTTCTCTCAGGAAGATCCCGACGCCTGCAATCTATACCCACAACACTGGCCTCATCAATAACCTCAGTAGTGTTCGGAGTTAGTCCTGCATCCAAGTTGCTAAGGCTAGATGACTTCTCCACTATTCTGGGTTCTCAGAATTATTCTTGAGCGTTAGTCCCACTGCTGCTGCTGCTGGGGGTGGATCTTCATCCCAGAAGCAGACCAAAAAGAAGACTACTAGTAGTTTACAACAATTGACTGCAAAACAATCCTTTGCAAAAGGAAGCAAGTATGAAAGCTGTCACCCAGTCGCAAAGCGGATCACAGACGCCATGGTGACTATGCAAGTATTAGATCTGCGTACTTGAGGTCTTCTGTCTCCATTACCAAATTCCATCACAACACCGTTTTACTAGGAAAGCTATTCCTCACCTCTACCAGAAGCTTGATAAAAATGTAATTATTGGGCTACAAAATGCCATTCTACCCACTGTACACTTAACCACAGATATGTGGACAAGTGGAACTGGGCAAACTAAAGATTATATGACTGTGACAGCCCACTGGGTTGGTATTTCGCCTTCACCAGCAGGAACAGCAGCAGCATGTACCCAAGTACGTTACATTTTTCAGAGGCAGGCAACTCTGTGTATCACCGGCTTCACTAAGAGGCATACAGCTGACAATCTGTTACAAAAAGTAAGGGATGACATTGCAACATGGCTTATCCAGCTTGGACTCTCCTCAGGATATGTAATTTCTGATAACGGCACCAATATTGTGAGAGCATTACAGCTGGGTGAATTCCATCACATTCCCTGTCACACTATAAACTTGGTGGTGCAGAGCTTTTTGAAAAATGACAGGGACATGCAGGAGATGCTGTCTGTGGCCCATAAAATATCTGGACATTTCCTACATTCAGCAACAGCATGTAGAACATTGCAACAGCTGCAAGAGCAATTTAATTTGCCCTGCCACCAACTGAAACAAGAGGTGGTGACAAGGTGAAATTCCAACCTGTATATGCTTCTGCGGATGGAGGAACAGCGAAAAGCACGCTTACTCCACAAGTCATGACATTGGGAAAGGAGGGGGGATGTATTTTACTCAAGCGCAGTGGAGAATGCTTTCCGTGTTGTGCAAGGTGCTGAAACCATTCGAAGTAGTCACCTGTGAAGTGAGTTCAGACACGGCTAGCTTGAGTCAAGTGATTCCCTTAATTAGACTTTTGGAAAAGCAGCTTGAGAAACTGAAGGAGGAGATTAAACAAAGCAATTACGCTAAGTATGTCGGACTTGTAGATCAAGTACTTTATTCGCTTTGACAGGATCCAAGAGTTATCAAAATCTTGAAATCGGATCACTACATTTTGGAGACTGTGCTTGATCCTCGGTTTAAGAGCTATATCTTCTCTTTATTTCCAACTGACCCAGATCTTAAGAGATGCAAGGAGCTCCTGGTAAGCAAGATGACAGCTCAAGTGTTATGTGACAGGACAACGTCTCCTCCTTCAGTTTCTCACTCAACTGCTGCTAGGAAAAAACTTAGCTTTCCCAAGAGACCCAAGAATAATGCAGATGACTCAGCACAACAATTTGACATCTGGTCTGGTCTAAAAGAATTGACCAAACAAAGTGACACCTCTGACGTTACTCCATCTGATCCTACTATCAACATCCAAAGGATGGTGGAGGATTATTTTCATGACAGCATAGAAATAGACACATCAGACAGTCCCTTTACATACTGGGAGGAAAAAAAGGGAATTTGGAGACCCATGTACTAACTCACTTTGCACTGCCTAAGCTGCCCACCCTCCAGTGTGTACTCTGAAAGAGTTTTCAGCACAACCGGGAAACTTGTCAGCGATTAGCGATCAGCGCAGGAGGCTACTTCCTCAAAATGTGGAAAAGATGATGTTCATAAAAATGGACTTCAATTTCCACGAGGAAGGCCTTTCCTGCCAATTACATCAAAATGCTGAGACTTCTGTAATGGGGGATTCCAGCGGTGATGAATAAATAATGGGTGAGGATGATGTACAAACTGATGAAGGTGAGGATGAGGCTGAGGATGATGACAACATCTTGCCACAGTAGAGTTCATTAACAGCACTATTACCTTAGGTGCCTTAAGGCCATTGTTAGCTTGTTTTGTGGGGGCCCAAACAAACCATGCACATCAGCATCAAAAGTGGCACTCCTTGTTGCTGAAATGATTGGTTTGTTAAAGTGTGCATGTCCTTTTTAAGATCCAACATAAGGATGGATGGGAGGGCCCAAGGACAATTCCATCTTGCACCACTTTTCCTTTCAGGTACCGCTGTGTGCCAATATTACCTACATGTGCTATATACTGTTGTGTGCTTTGACACCCATTGAAGATGCAGATGACTCAGCACAACATTTTGACATATGGTCTTGCCTAGTGTAAAAGAATTGACCAGAATTAGTGACACCTCTGCTGTAACGCCACCTGATCCTACTATCAACTATCAACATCCAAAGAATGGTGGAGGATTATTTTACATTTTTTGGAACGGTATAAAGACAACAGTTTTATTAAAAAAGAACAATGTTGCTTGCAGAAGTAATGTAAGCATGGATGTCTAAATAGACATGCATATGTATTACCTTCAGCTTTGCTGCTGTTTCGTCAGTATTGCACAAAGTGTTTGTAATCTGCACTACGCCAAAGGTACCTAACTATATTAGAATTTCTTGTGAATTGGGGCTGATTCTAAGCTCTTGCTTTTTGCTGGGAATTACAATGGCTCTTTTTAGTGCATTGTCTGGAACCCTGGATTGGTCTGGGTCTGATAAAAGCACGAATCCCAGGGAGGGGGGGGGAGAGTTCAACACATGTTGCCATGTATTAGCTGTAGAATTACCACAGTTATCCAAGGAAGAACGGGTGAAGTGATAAAATGAACCATAACTGATTTCATGATCTAAGGACAATTCCATCTTGTACCACTTTTCTTTCTGACATTGCTGTGTGGCAATGTTATTATTATTATTATTATTATTAATTTTTATTTATAGGGCGCCACTAGGTATCCGTAGCGCCATACAGGGACAGACAGAAAGGCGATACAGGGTAAGAGAGAGCACAGTACAGTTAACAGAAAGCACAGTAACTCAGAAGCTCAATGAACAGCTAGATTAGAGATGAGAGCCCCCAGCGGGGTAGAGAGAGGGGTTGGAGGACCTCACGGAGGAGACAAGAAGCTGGAGAGCATAGTTAAGGTATTGGAGAACAGAAGGAGAGGAGGCCCTGCTCGGAGGAGCGTACAATCTAAGGGGAGGGTAGGACGGACAGAGACACAATGGTAGGAGGAGGGAATGGGGAGAGCGGAGGCAGAGACGGAGAGGGGGGGAGAGGAGAATGAAAAGGTGGGAAGAAGGAGGGGGACAGGAGAGGGAGGGGGGTAGGGGGAGACTGGGAGGAGGTCACTGGGTGGGGGAGTGAAGGGCTTTAAGGAATAGGTGGGTTTTTAGGGCCCGTTTGAAACTGGACAAGTTGGGGGAAGTTCTGATGGAGCGGGGGAGCTGGTTCCTGTGGAGGGGGGCAGCGCGGGAGAAGTCTTGGATGCGAGCATGGGAGGAGGTAACCAGGGGGGAAGAGAGGCGACGGTCGTTAGCCAAACGTAGAGGGCGGGATGGAGTGTGAATGGAGATAAGGTTGGAGATGTAGGGAGCAGTGGAGTTGGAGAGGGCCTTGAAAGTAAGAGTGAAGAGCTTGAACACGATTCTGTAGGGGATGGGGAGCCAGTGAAGGGATTGGTAGAGGGGGAGACAGAAGAGGAGCCGCGAGAAAGGAAAATGGGCCGAGCGGCTGCATTGAGTACGGAGCGAAGGGGAGCGAGATGAGAGCGGGGGAGGCCAGTAAGGAGGAGGTTACAGTAGTCCAAGGGGGAGATAATAAGAGAGTGGACAAGGGCTTTAGTGGCATCTTGGGAGAGGAAGGGCCGAATGCGTACGATGTTGCGCAGCTGGAAGTGGCAGGATTTGGCGAGAGAGAGGATGTGAGGGACAAAGGAGAGAGAGGAGTCCAGGGTGACGCCGAGGCAGCGAAGTTGAGAAACAGGGGAAATAGAGGAGTTGAGAACGGTGATAGAAAGGTCGGAAGGGGAGGGGGAGTGAGTGGGGGGAAAGACAATAAGTTTGGTTTTTGTGAGATTGAGTTTGAGGAATCTAGAGGACATCCAGGAGGAGATGGCGGAGAGGCAGGCGGACACCCTGGAGAGGAGGGAGGGAGAGAGATCGGGAGAGGAAAGGTAGAGTTGGGTGTCATCCGCATAGAGGTGGTACTTGAGACCAAAGGAGCTGATGAGTTCACCGAGGGAAGAGGTGTAAAGGGAGAACAGTAGGGGTCCGAGAAAGGGAGCCTTGGGGAACCACTACTGGAAGGGAGGAGGGGGGGAGATAGATCTGGAGGTGGAGACGGAGAAGGTACGGTCAGCAAGGTAAGAGGTGAACCAGGACAGGGCGGAGCCGGAGAGGCCAAAGGATTGAAGGGTGTGGAGCAAGAGCGGGTGGTCAACGGTGTCAAAGGCCGCTGAGAGATCCAAGAGAATGAGAAGGGAGAAGTGGCCCCTAGCTTTGGCAGAGAGGAGATCGTTGGTGACTATGGCCAGGGCAGTTTCAGTGGAGTGGAGGGGGCGGAAGCCAGATTGGAGAGGATCGAGGAGGGAGTGATCAGAGAGGTAGGTGGAGAGACGGCTGCAGACGAGCCTCTCAAGTATTTTGGAGGCAAAAGGGAGAAGATAGATGGGGCGATAGTTGGAGAGAGAGGTGGGGTCGAGATGAGGTTTCTTAAGAATGGGGGATACAAGAGCGTGTTTGACGGAGGAGGGGAAGATGCCGGTGGAGAGGGAGAGGTTGAAGAGGTGGGCAAAGTGGGAGCAGGTGGCGGGGGAAAGGGAGCGAAGGAGGTGGGAGGGGATGGGGTCCAGGGGACAGGAAGACGAAGGAGAGGATGAGATGAGAGAGTGGACTTCTTCACCCGTAGTGGGGCGGAAGGAGAAGAGAGAGTGGTGGCGAGAGGGAAAGGGAGAGGGAGAGGGAGGGAGGGTGGGGGCGGCGGGTGAGGGGAGGAGGAGATTTCGAGACGGATGGCCTCGATTTTAGAGGAGAAGAAGGAGGCAAAGTCAGTGGCGGTCAGGGAAGAGGGGAGAGGAGGGGTGGGGGGAAGAGGAGGGTGCTGAAGGTGGCAAAGAGGCAGCGGGGGTTGGAGGACTGGGAGGAGATAAGGGATTTAAAGAAAGATTGTTTGGCGAGAGAGAGCGCGGAGCTATAGGAAGAGAGGATGAACTTGAAGTGGAGAAAATCAGCCAGGGAGCGGGATTTTCTCCAGTGTCGTTCAGCCGTACGGGAGCATTTTTGGAGGAAGCCGGTGAATTTGGAGTGCCAAGGCTGGGGTTTGGTGCGACGGGGTTTGACAGAGTGGGCCGGGGCGATGGCGTCAAGAGCAGAGGTGAGGGTGTGGTTGTAGAAGGAGACCGCCAGGTTGGGGCAAGCCTGGGAGGAGAGGGGAGAAAGGAGAGTGTCAAGAGTAGAGGACAGAGTAACAGGATCGAGGGTGTCAAGGTTGCGCCTGGAGTGAGTAGGAGTGGGCATGGGGAGGGGAGCAGGAGAGGAGGAGAGAGAGAAAGAGAGAAGGTGGTGGTCGGATAGAGGAAAGGGAGAGATAGAGAAGTTAGAGAGATTACAGAGGTAGGAGAAGACTAGGTCGAGGGAGTGACCAAGGCAGTGGGTGGAGGAGGAGGTCCATTGTGTGAGGCCAAGGGAGGAGGAGAGGGTGAGCAGTTTAATGGAGGCAGGGTCGGTGGGGTTGTCGATAGGGAAGTTGAAGTCGCCGAGGATGATGGAGGGGAGGTCAGAGGAGAGGTGGTGAGGAAGCCAAGTGGCGAAGTTGTCCAGGAAGAGGGAGGTGGGAACAGGGGGGCGGTAGATGACGGTGACATGGAGGTGGATGGGGTAGAAGAGACGGATAGAGTGTGCTTCAAAAGAGGAGAAGGAAAGGGAGGGTTCGGGGGGGATGACCCGAAAAGAACAGGCGGGGAAGAGGAGGAAGCCCACACCACCGCCTGGACGGGCTCTGGGTCTGGCGGAGTGGGTGAAGGAGAGGCCACCATAGGAGAGGGCGGCGGGGGAGGCAGTGTCAGAGTCGGAGAGCCAGGTTTCCGTAATGGCAAGAAGGTTAAAAGAGTTGGACAAGAAGAGATCATGGATGGCGGTGAGTTTGTTGCGGACGGATCTGGCATTCCATAGGGCACAGGAGAAGGGGAGGGAGGGAAGAGGAGAGATAGGGATGAGGTTGGCAAGGTGGGCAGACTGCTGGGGAGAGCGGGGGCAAGAGGGTGAGGTGTAGCCCCGGGAGAGGATGGGAATGGCGCGTGGACAGGGGGGCATAGTGTGAGGAGGGAGAGACGCAGAGAGGAGCGAGGGAGTGTTTCCTAGATGTGCTAGGAACTTATCATGATGACTTAGCATAAATCAAGCGCATATGCTGCCGAGTCAGACTCATCTCAAGATATGTACATCTCTACATATAGGTGGATATACATATACATATATGTGTGGCATGCGGACAGCAGTTGGAGTAAGCTGTACACTGGCTCAGCTCTTTGCCCAAGCTCCCACCTTTCCTTATTTTTGCAAATATAAATTATTGGCTAATTCTGAATACTGTTGACAAATGTCACAGCAAGGTTCGACTTCATGCCAAAAACAAGGCTGTTTTAGAATCTACTTAACTAGCATCCCTGTTAAGCTGTGGGATCCACAGAGCTCAAATGGTATTTCTCTTTCAACATCTGTTCAGCTATTCAAATAGCTCAACACGCTATTTTGTGTGAGCTTTTTATTTGAGTAATTTACAGCCATTTTGCAACCATTTGTCCCTCACTTATTTAACAATATATTCTTATTCGACCATAAGATTGATAGCAACAAGGGTTTGTCTAGCTTTCCTTTGATATTGAGTACTTCAGCTAAACATATATTAATGAAATACACACGGCCGGACTGGCCATCTGGCACTTCTTGAAAATGCCAGAAGGGTCGATGGTCATATGGGCTAGGGATGTGCACCGGCCACTTTTGGTGTCTCGTGTTTTGTGTTTTGGATTCGGATTTGCTTGAGGTTTTGGGTTCGGATTTGTTTCGCAAAACACCTGACGAAAGGTTTTGGTTCGGATTTAAGGTTTTGGATTTATTTTGAAAAATAAAGCACAGCACAGCACAGCACGAGATATAGCAGGACAGAGGACCACCTAACACAACCTCCCTCTACCCTGATCAATGCCCGAGTGAAGATGGCGGCGGCTAGCGGGGAATTTATAGAAAACGAGTATTGCGAGATCCGACAGCGGGATTATGACTCAGAGCCTCGGTTTCAGTTTTGCAATTGGCGGGAATACCCGGATCTGTCTCGGATCCGGCTCGGATCGGCAACGTTCGGGTGGGATCGGATTTCAGATATCCGAGCCCGCTCATCTCTAATATAGGCCAGTGCCGGGCAGCTTTTCAGTGATAGGCTTCCTGGTGACTTAGTGAAAGCCAATATAACAACAATATAGCAACAGATTTTGCTCACTCTGCACATTATTAAACAAAGTAAAGAAACTCACCAGCTTTTACATAACATATGACAATAGAGTGTCTCTTATGTTGCAATGATTCATTGAGGTTTGAAGCTAACTTAAAAAATCAGGCCATGTCTGCATCTGAGTCTAGTAACTGGTGGATCTCACAAAAGAACACCATGATAAGGTGTCCTTCTGATGTGTAATGTTGCCCTGCAGCCACTGTCCATCACCTGCTGGCTACTGTACTGTATGGCTATCCCTTAATACTGGCTCATTTAAAATTCTAACAATACAGGTTACCTAACAACTTTATTATTTAGTGTTCAGGTAATTGTATACAACCCACTATTTGTGTATTGTTTTTAAATTACAATTATAATAGCTACAATTATAAAACTACAGTTCTGAGCATACCTAAGTTGCAAGGTTGTAGGATGTGATGTCAGAGACTGCCAAAAGCTCTGAGCTAGAATGAGAGGAAGCAAGGAAAAACACAGGAGAGTGACACAGGAGGAGGTAGGCTCAGCCATAGTTAGGTGGACTGCCTTAGCCAGAGAAGCCATAGCAAATCAGAAATGAGTACCTGCATAACTGCTAAGAGTGCTAGAGGGGAGAAAACACACAGTGCGCAGGTGAGTCCTAGAGCAAAACAGCAGAGTAGAGAATTTACACAGCATGAGGAGCTAAGGCAATAAGAAGAGCTTCACATACCCTAGAAAGAACTAAAAGTCTCATAGAGCAAGCTGCAATACTAAAAGATAGAGTTGCACTCCGTACAGATAAAGTTGCCAATTTATCAGTGTGAGCTACAAGATTGTTAGACCGAGCTGTCAGTCTATGAGGGGGAGTTGCCAATAGTTGAGTGATGCCTGCCAGAGAATAAGTCATTATGGGTCCTGTACCAGCTGCCAAAGAAGCTGGGAGAGTCCAGGTCCAGCCCAGAGGAAAACAGGGAGCCATATAGCAGCCCAAAGTTCCCGGTAGAGTCCAGGGGGTAAATTTATCAAGCTGCGGGTTTGAAAAAGTGGAGATGTTGCCTATAGCAAGCAATCAGATTCAAGCTATCAGTTATTTAGTACATTCTGCAAAATTACATTTAGAATTTTATTGGTTGCTATAGGCAACATCTTCACTTTTGCAAACCCACAGCTTGATAAATTTACCCCTAGGAGTGTTCCAGATGTTTGCTGTTGTCTGATCTCTTTAGCATTGCTCCATGTTCTTGTTGCTGCTATTGCTGCTAACCTATCTGCTTGTTGTGAGAGGAGTTTCTGGAGGTCTTTCCAAGTCTTTCATTAATATTCAGAGAAGCCTCCAATTCTCCAGAGTTGGCCAGTGTCCATTGCATATGTGTGTAACCTAACACTGCAATACAACACACCTATCTATTTGCTTTATAGAGATATTATATATTTATAGAGCTATTTACCCATGAGTCTATTAAGACAGAGGTACAGCTTTACATTGCCCTATGTTGTTGGGACTACTCCTCCCACCATCCCTATACTACTTTCCATACATTTAACAGTTACCCAAGGGCTAACTTCACCACCTTTCCACTGCACTTAATTGCACATGTTCAAGGGACAATACTTTTTGGTGTACAATGAATCCCTATGAATGCCCTTATTGTTATCCTCTACTTATCAATTTGCAGTCACATTACTTTGTACCTTTTACATTAAGTCCGTATGTATCCAGGGGCAAACGCAGGATTTGTAGAGGGGGGTTTCCACACCACGCCACCAGTAGGCGTGACCAACATGCAGGGCCGGTGCTAGGGTTCGCGGCGCCCTAGGCAAAATTTCACCGCCGGGCCTCCCGCGCCCGCGCCCCCGCCCCCCGAACACACTAAATAAAAAAATAATTAGATTTTTGTTTACCTTTTCTTCCTCTAGCTGCTCCTCGCGATGCATGCTGAGAGGGGAGGGCAGGGGAGGGGGACGTCGGGAACAACTTTATTCACACTGTCTGTCAGAGGCGCCGCCGGACAGACTATCACACGATCACTGACGTCAGTCAGTGATCATGTGTGAGATGCGCCGCGGACATTGAAAAACAGCGGCGGCACCCCGCCACCTCTGCACTACGTTCCCGAGCCGCTGATCCGCTGACTAGATTATAAAATCTAGTCAGCCGCGCCCTGCAGGTCCTGGTGCCCTAGGCAACTGCCTAAGGTTGCCTAATGGGAGCGCCGGGCCTGCCAGCATGCATTGGGACGTGGCTATAATATTAGACAGTGCTTGGCTGCTCTCCAACTCTTCCTATCCACATTATATACATGGACAATGCTGCGTGCACTACTGTTAGGTGCACGCAGCTCTCCCTTTTCAAGCAGAGCCGTGTGAAGCGGGGGCAGGGTCCAGCCACCTCAATAATACAGTGCCCTAGGCTTGGAGGGGGGTTTCCAGGCAATAGGAAACCCCCTCTCGGTTTGTCTATGGTATAATTTGCAATAAAGATTCTCCGATGCGATCGCTGTGGTTCTAAAGCACAAATGGTTTTATTCGCAAAGTATTACAAGACAAAGTTTAGTATGCACACACTTGTGCTGTTAGCACTAACACAAGCTTCTATCAGTACGCTGTGGTTTCCAAGGTGAACAATTTAAACACTGTACAGTTGTAAAAAGCAGTGACATCACAAAGATTATTTCCTTAGCATAGCTATGAAATAACAAATCAAGCAAAACCATAATTATCTTAACCCTGAAAAGGACAGTCTTTCTACAGATATCATTAATTAAATACATTCTTCTAGAGAGAGTATCTAACTAATGTTAACAAATAGAAAGGGAATTATATTTACATTATAGATCATTTGAAACTTTGGGATTGTATGTGATTGTGGCACAAAATAGGCCTTATGCCTTTTGCATCACCTGTCTTGTTTTCGTACTGGATATTAAGCTGTAGCAGGGGCTTAATCTTTTTGTTTTGCTTTTATTTTTTCAGATATTTTTTTAACTGTAGAAGTTTTAGAGCATGTAAATATCTAGTATGTTGTGGGGAACAGAATATTTAAAAAGGGAAAGAGGTTCAGGGAGGCCCTATCACAAGAGTCTGGCTAGGCACAGCCATTGAGTTACAGCTAAAATCATACGTTCTAAAAGCTTGTATAACAAAATTACTAAGAGAATATGTGTTTAGTCTTAAGATAAAGTATTACCATGGAGCTTGAAGTGGAGCTAAGTGGGTACCAATTAAGTGAAATACAGGGTTTCTGGTATGCTGAGCTGATGATGCACTTGGCAAAGAGCTTTAGAATTTTGTCCCATTGGGCACCAGCCAGGGTTGCACCAAGATCATTTTCTAAATTCTGGGTGAAAGTTGTTAAAGAATCAATACCTGTCTGAAGAAGTGAGAAATAGAATTGGTAGATGAAATGGGTTTTGGGTATAACATGCAAACATAACCTTTTCATGATGGTGACTGTGTAACAACATCTAGGTTTCCGAGTGTATCTTTCATAAAGTGGGTTACCTGAAAATAGGCTAATTTGTGTAAGGATGAAGAGGCATTGTAACCTTAAAGGTATTTCTCTTATGTATTTTTCCCTTCCTATGTATTTTTCCCTTCACAGAAAGTCTAAAACAATTAAGTGTTTTTTATCCTAGATTTTTTTTAATTCTTCATTTTGACTGGTCAAGACAAGAAAATAATTTGTAACATATCCAGAAATACCTTGTTCTAGTGAGAGATTGGTAGAACATTCAAAAATCACTTGTATAAATATATTACATTTCAAATTAACAGTTCCTCGTTTGGTTCAGTTTTTATAACTTTGGAGGACAAAGTACAAATTGGGCAAATGGAGGGACAGTAGGGGAAAGGAGGGGGTGGGAAAGCAGACATATATCAGGAACTTCTGCAGAGAAAAACATTTATTTTTGTTTTTAAGTGCACATGTAAGCAAAAGACAGGATGCCAGATAAATTAATGGTAAAGAGGAGCGTTAATTATAAGAAGACAAATTGCTGCCCCATGAAATATCTATAGGAGGGATGTCAAAAAAGGGTGCAAGAAACCGTATGGCTGCTCATTTGCCATTATTAGACACTTACAGAAAATGCCATCTTTAGGAGCTGTTAGGGTTCCATAGAGTGTCTATCAAGGGCCTCAGGACCCAAGTACTGGAAAAGTTAGAATATGCTATATGTGATAGTGATTGGACAATACAATTTTACCCCACAGTGCCCCAGGCACAGTGTAATCTGGCAAATTTGATTTTGGCATCTTCAGCTCTATTAGGATTGATCAAAGTATTGGATGAAATAGTTTGGAAGGACTCTCTTGACTCCTTTTAATTTGAGTCTATCTTATCTTTTATGCCCTCCTTGTTCATAGGAGAATTGGCATCTAACATGCTTTTTAATGGTCCCCAAAGCTCAGGTAACATGCAGTTATTCAGTTCTGTGCCCAAACCATGGCTGTTTCGTTTTGTTTTTGCCTCTGTATTGTTATCAATGTATGTTTATTTTGTTACTATATCAGGTGCTGATGCTGTATAAATAAAAGAGAAGAAGAAGAAGAAGAAGAAGAAGAAAAAGAAGAAAAATAACAGTCAATGGACCATTTTAACCTGGAATGGGAATACAAAAAATATAACATGCAATATTGAGATTGAATTTGACACAAGTGGCTGTACTGTTGGAGTTTATATTATTCGGTTATGACAAAGTGAAAAGTTTGAAGATATAAATTCTCACTTCACTGTTTTTATGGCTAACATTAAAAAATAATTCTTCATAACTTTAAAATGTATGTTCTGTGGATGAGAATCAAGTCACTTGAATGAAACATCTGTCATTGGCTTCAGTTTATTCTGGCTGTTCAAGGGATTACTCTTTAACATTTGGATCATCTAAATTGGTGACTAACATGATATTTTGGTAAAGGTTTGCATGGAGACAGAGATGAAAAATTACAACAGAAAAAAAATCAGCTAGGTTAAATCTGAAATACAGAACATCAGATTTACCTATGAAATGTTCTTTCAAGACAGAAAAACACTGAGCTTTTTCTGATTCTCAATATGTCCATTATGAACATTACAGAGTACAATTCCACTCCCTGTACAATCATTTTAGTTAAGGCTGTTGGAAGTCTATGACATTTCCATTTCACATCTCCAAAGTGTACTTCAGCAATTGTTTTGCAATTCTGAAAAGGCCCCATCCTTTCCTTTTGTTTCACAGCTAAACATTTAACAGATGTCCTGGCATGGATTTCATTTGAAGGCATTTAGAAGAAGAGGTCCTCCCTGTTCTCCGACCTCTGGCAACATACATTACCCCTGTGGATCTGGTATATCTCTACTTGGCAGGGGTACTGATAGCATCAGAAGCCAATTAAAGCACTGGAGTATTTCAAATCATTTGTTCAAAATAATTCTAGAATATCTTGGTTATATATAGAACTTTATTTACTAAGCCACTTTTGCTCTATGACTGTAACGGATGGCTTTGTAGTTTGATGCTTAGTGTCTGAGTGATGGATATGTAGCAGAATAGAGCTTTGGGTACAGCTTAGAACTAGAAGTATAACTGCTGACAATTTTTCAATTGTTCTGGCACAATAGAAAAACCGTCTCTCATAGGTTTCCTTCTGTATATCCTGGAAGCATCTGGTTCTTCAATTTCACATTTAATCATATTTATTTCTTTTTCTCCTCTTTACTCTCGAAGATTTCTTTTTTTAACTGGCCTGTCAAAACCTCAGCACTTTTAAATAACCAAGGAACACATCAGGCATAGCTTTACATTTTTAATTAGACGACACAACGAGAGAAACTGTCAGTACCGTATTTTAAGAAATCTGAACAGATGACACAAACACATCTGCCTTCCTGCATTAGTCACCGGTGTCAACTAATTTAAAAATATAGACAAAACTTTTTTTTTCAATTTGACATAAATGTATAACAGTTGTATAAACTACATGTTTTTTTTTATCTCACAACTCTTTATATATGTAACGTTTTTCCTACTTCAGCGTTTGAGAATAGTGATGTCTGGTGAAATATCTCTGGTTGCTGAGACACCCTGTGGCCTATACAAAAGCTTGTCAAGGTTTTCCAGATACCTATTGTTTTCTTGATGAATTCAAAGAAGACTTCATAGATCATGGCGTCTCTTGACCACCCATGAACATTTTACAAAGCTTCATATATTCCAGATGTTTGTGATGTCTCGTAGCTAAGCAAAGGTCCACATGTGTGTACTTTGGCTCAAATTGACCTATGCGTGATTATGCAATGTGAACATAATGCTACACCAACCTAATCTTCACAATATGTTTCACATAAAGATGAGAAAATTCTTTGTTCACTTCTGTAATTTGTCATATTTTGGTTGAGTCATACTTGTCACTATTTTGGGGGTTGTTTGGAATACATTTGTCTTTTATCATGCGGACAGCAAACTGGAATATATTATTCACTATTGATTACTGCTATCACACCAACATATCATCATAATTAGTCCACCCACTGGATGATTGATCCTAATATTAAAAAGTGTGAAGAGGTCACAGAGGAGTTGTGGGACATTTGGGACTGTGTCTGGTTGAAGCCACTATTACTCATTGGCAGCCTGTAAACATTTGGATTGTGTTGGACGTGTTGACCTTGAATATATTTTTTATGTATTATGTAGTACTCCAATTCAATGAAGCTCTATAGAACATATCAGCAACACATGTGCATTTTTAGTACATTTCATGCTTGTAGTTACTGGTGTCAATAGAGGTTACAACTGCTACCAGACCCTTGGGGCCCAGCTGTGACTGCTACTTTATTCAATGAGCAAGTACTGCTTATTTCTTTTGCTCTTCTTGTGACCATGAAACACAAGCTTGGTCTGTTTAATATTTATATGATGCTTTATCATTTGTAAGTACCCAAAACGGAGGACAGCTATGGTAAAACTTCTTTATCTGGAAGGTTTGAGTCCTACACGTGTGCTTAAAAAGTGAGTACATACCAACACCAGAGATGGTGACATCTTACCAAAACAAACTCTACAAGACATATTACCGTATGAGAATTGTTTTGATATTTGTTTGAAGTTTTAATATGTCATCTTATGGTATGTCAAATTTAAGTTCCTCTAGCCCTCTACAGCAAAATTTTTATTTTTAATGATTTGTTCTTTACATCAGAAATACTTAAAATATAGTAGATTTGTCATATTTGTTTGTTTCATTATAACTTTACATACCTACCAACTTTCACACTTTAGGCGGGACAGTTTAACTTTTACATTTTTGTCCCAACTGCTAGGAGATCTGTACCACTCAATGCAGGATCTGTGCATACCTGCCAGTGGTGCACATGCAGTGCAGATTTTTATTTAAGGAGTAGTGGGTTGCCTAGCTCTTTGACAAGCTAGACATGCCCCAAAGAGGCATGGCCCACTCTATCATGGCCATACCCCGAATACAATGTGGCTACTCGCCTTCTGCGGTGCGATGGCAATTCGCGGCATCACAACAGACTCTGTCTTAAACATCTATAGAGGGGAACTCTACAGAAGTTGTTGCACCGGGTCCCAAATTCCTATTGGCAGCCCTGCCTCAATCAATCTCACTTCTCTGATTCTTTAAATCAAGTCCTTTTGTGAAGGAGGTATGGTTTCCTTGCACTTGGTCAAAATGTGACACCTGGGTCCTATAAAGATCTACAGTTTCCTATTCACCCAAGATACATTATTAACTGGAAAACCTAAAAACAAGACACACAATCAATAAAATAGATGTTACCTTACACAAGAGTTCTAAAAACCACAGACCAATATGTTTCTGTGATGAAGCGAAGGGTTGATGTCATCTTAACTAGCCTGCTCCTCGTTTCTCATAAAATGTTGACTATAACAACATATACTTTTATAGCCCTTTAGTGTTCCCCAGATCCCCAGAGCACAAGTGCAGTGTTATTTTACTTGGGAATAAGCATGTTCCTATATGTGGTGTGCTTTCTAGATATGTATGGCAATGTCATACCACTGCTACAATGTTTAATTTAGAGATGCTCACTGACCCCCGTGAAGTGGTTTTGGTTTTGGTTTTGGATCTGGATCTGGATTAGCTTTGTCTATTGGTTTTGGTTTTGATTTTGGCAAAACCACCCTAGTGTGTTTTTGGTTTTGGTTTTGTATTCTCTTCGAAAAATTGCTAAAATATGCTAAAATCACATAATGTTGCTCTTTTTTTGATTCTACATTATTATTAACCTCAATAACACTAATTTCAAGTCATTTTCATTCAATTTTGACCACCTCACAGGTCACATTATTAAACCACAGAGCAATGACTCAAACACACGGCAGCTCCTACCACATCTAAGGCACACAGCAGCGGCAGAAAAGAAAAGTCAGAATAAAAGCCTGCAATGCCTAGTATTTGTATTTCAGCAATGACAATTAGCAATGTAGCAATGGAGCTCTTCTCTTTGGGTGTATATAACACCATACACTTTTTCGTGCAAATTTAGAAGAAAAGCCTGCAAGGACTAGTAGTTGTATTTCTGCAATGAGATTTAACACTGGAGCTCTCCTTTCTGTGTGTTACCTATATAACACAATAGAATTGGACTGCAGAATTACATCAATCCTGTAAGCACTGTTATTTGTATTTTTCTGCAATCAGATTTAACACTGGAGCTACGGAGCTCTCCTGAATGTCACTGATTACTTTCTTTAACACTGCTACCATCCTCCTCTTTCAATTCTCCAACTTTGCCTGCCCAACTGCTCTACACTATATGCTACGCCTTCTGTGTCCCTCTCTCAAATGGCGCTAGTTTGCCGTGGAGGGCTGCATTTATAGGTTCCAAAACTGGCGAGATACAACGTCCCAATGACGTTTTGTCTTGTTTTGGAATCCGAAAAAGCGTGAAAGTACCGAGCCAACTCGGCTCGGTACTCGGATCCCCTAAGTTCGAGTATGTTCGGTTTCCGAGGAACTGAGCCTGAGCATCTCGAGTTTAAATATATATATGCTTTTTTTAAACGTAAAAAGGTAGTTTATGTTTAAGGATCAAGGGTGCTCTGGTTCCACAACTCAGGTGAGGGGGCTGCATTCCATCCCCCTCCTTATTCTACAGGAATCCCTGATCAGCTGTAAACTAGTTCTGGCCAAAAACGCTTATGAGGATTAATACTGGGATTGTCACTTAATCATTCTGGCCTAGACCCTTTATTAACCTGAGTATGTTCCCATCGTCTCAGCTTGTGGCCAGCTAGAGACCTTGAAATTGAATGAACCAGAAGATAGGTGGTGTATTAGTATGAGAAGATACAGCCCTGTAACAGCCTCTTAGGACAGCTGCCAAAATCCCTGACTGGTAATATATATCTAAGTCCTTCCCATGAGCTAGTCCCAAGAGGGTGGGAAATCTAACTGTGTTTAAAAGTAAGGAACCAGCCCTGTGGCAGTTGGTTCAGAGTGGAGAGAAAAGAACAGAATGTGGAGGTTGCTGTGTTGGAGAGTCCACGCATTGGAGTTTTTGACTTCTGCTGAACTAGTGCATCACTGAGTGAGTCTAATAGCTTGGTGGGAAACTTTTTATCAGATTCCTACAATGGGCTATGGGTAAGGGACAGATTGTGACTACCTGCCATTTGTTTAAAGCGTATTTTTAATCTGTATTGCATTGTATAATAAAGTACCACTGTACTATAAAACTGCATTGCCTAAGTGATTAGTGAACCTCTAGAAGGTACTGGGTATACTTGTCTGGTATAGTAAAGCACTCCCAGGTGGCCAGCCAGCGCAGTGTTTATAGTTGGGCTAGGTAAACTGGGTATCTTCATAGTTACTATGAGAGGATATATCCATAATATGTGATATAGAAGCAAATAATATTATCTGTTAATTTCTTTTCCTTGGAGAACTCAATGGCAGACCCTATATATAGGTTAATTATTCAATTTTATATTTCTTTCAATATATATATATATATATATATATATATATATATATATATATATATATATATATATAGAAACATGATAAGGAAATATTGGGACTGCCATGGAGTTCTTCGAGAGAATGAACTTAACGGGTAACATCATTTGCTTATTTCTGTCACAGTCTTCATGGGAGCCCTGCATATGGATTGTACCCTTGCAATTACCATATGGAGGGTAGTCAAAAAATAAATAAAAAACTGTTCAATATATGCACTTAAAATAGATTACTTAAAAAATGTTTCTTCCAAACTGAGTATCTTCTGAATCCATGACATCCAGGGGATAGTAAGCCTGATTCATTGAAGAAAGTAAAGCAAAAAAAAATGAATAACTTTGCACCTTGGCAAAACCATGTTGCATTGGAGGGGAATGTAAATTTAAAATGTGATGGCAGATTTATACTTGGGGTAGGGCATCTCCTAGATCAACTTTATAAAATTGTAAAAATAAAAGTGTAAAAATAAAGCCATCAATTATTTGTGTGCTACATGAAAAAACAGCCAGTTTTATCCTTAAGTGCAAAATAATAAACTAATTTGCACCCCTTGCATTGTAACATGGTTTTGTCCAGGAGAAAACCTACTCAATTTTTTGCTTTACTTTCCTTAATAAATCAGACTCAGTGCCTGGAAATTATTTGAAGAGATGACCAGTCTGCTGCCTTGCAAAGATCATCTGCTGTAAGCTGTACCTTGTGCCTTGTGAGCCCCGGAGGTTTCTACTGCTGTTGTGGAATGTGCACTTAATAACTTTAGACCTTCACGTCCTTTCCTCTTATAAGTCTGAAAAGGGGCTTCTCTAATTCATCTTGCCAACATATTCTTGGAAGGCGCTTGCCTTTGACATAAATCTTCGGGAATTACAAAGAGATGATTTTGTCAGCTCAATATCCAAACCATGAAAGATAGTTTCTCTGGATTTTGGTGAAAGAGTGGCCTTTGATGTAGATGGTCCTGCCAAACAGATAGAGGCCAATGTTGTTCTAGGAGCATCTCCCATACTACTGCAAACCATGTTCTGTGCTTCTCTTTTATATTATTATTATTATATATATAAATATATATATATATATATATATATATATATAAAATAAAAATAAAAAATAAAAAAAAAAATATATATATATATATATATATATATATATATATATATATTGTCACTCACCGGACTGTGAGTGCTACTTCTCGTGTGTTTAGGAACCGTGGCCGTCCACCATCCTGAGGGTCTGCGCATGTGCAGCCCTTTCAAAACCTTCAGTACCTGTTCCTTTTAGTTAATTGGCTGATCAGGCAACACTCCCTATTTAAAGCACCTGTTGTCTATACCTCGTTGCCTGATCTTGGAGTCTCATTCCCCATGAGCCTCTGAAGGTGTTCCTGTGTTTCCTCGTGTATTCAGCTCCTGCTGATTCCTGTTGTTCGTTTGTGGTTTCCAGACCACTTCAACTCTCCTGTGTTTCATCGTGACTGCACCAGCTGATTCCTATCCGCTGCCTCCGTGCTTCTACAGTTTCCAGTCCACTTCAACTCTCCTGTGTTTCATCGTGACTGCACCAGCTGATTCCTATCCGCTGCCTCTGTGTTGCTACAGTTTCCAGTCCACTTCAACTCTCCTGTGTTTCATCGTGACTGCACCAGCTGATTCCTATCCGCTGCCTCCGTGTTCTACAGTATCCTGCTCACCTCAACTTTCCCGTGTTTCATCGTGACTGCACCAGCTGATTCCTATCCGCTGCCTCCGTGTTCTACAGTATCCTGCTCACCTCTACTCTCCCGTGTTTCATCGTGACTGCACCAGCTGCTTCCTATCCGCTGCCTCCGTGTATCTGCAGTGCCCTACTCATCGCAACCCTCCAGTACTCCTCCTTTCTGAAGCCAGCTGATCCGCTCTCCGTGCTTCTACAGTGTTCCTGCTTGTGTCAACTCGCCTGTCTGCATCGGATCAACGCCCGCTGCTTTCATCTCGGCTAGACCACCTCTACTCTCCAGTGTTCTCCAGGTGTCCAGTTCTATATACTACTGCTTCCTGAGTATTGTTTCCATCCTTGCTGGTCTACCTACCTGTGCGCTGCACCTACTTGGTTACCGCTTCCACCCTCCTGGGACTTCGTATCCTGCCGGCCTCCAGCCGTTCAGGTATCCCTGCACTTCTCTCTGACAGCCTGCTCTCCTGAACCACGGTATGCATACTTCTCATTGACTGTGCTGGTGTATTGCATATCTTGCTGGACTGAGCTGTTCTCCTCTGGAGTTTCCTATCCACTGAGACTATTACCATCATTTGACTGTGTTACCTTTTACCTGGATAGTTCTTGTGACTATGTATATTTGTGCAGTGCTGCTCAGTTATTACTATTTTGTGCATATCATTGTGGGATCAAGTTCAGTGTGCCCGTGTATACTCTGCATTGCATTTATCTCCCCGTGCTCCTCCTCACATATATATTTCAGTGGTACAACTTGCTAGAGGCAGACCACTGTTTCCTGTTTCCTGACTCACCAGTTTCCAGTATCCTTTCACATAGCAGTGGTACAACTTGCTAACGCAGACCACTGACTTCCCGGATACCGTCACTTGGATTCCATTCCCTCACCTAGACAGCGGTACAACTTGCTATACGCAGACCGCTGACTCTCATCACCTCCTCGTTACTTCTGGACATTCCTCCTCACTATAGCAGTGGTACAACTTGCTATCCGCAGACCACTGACTACCCTCACGTTTCCTTGTCCATTCAGTTCCTTGTGTACAGTTATCTATTTATTACCAGTGCTGCTAGTCATAGACTTTCCACGAGCATTCTCTTACCATCTGCTGTCTCCTGTTCCGTGATCACCCCGCTACCAGAGTACCATATTACCACCTATACTGCTCTGGTAAGTCCATCTTCTGGTGATACCTGGGTAAAGACTCCTAGTGCCCGTGACATATATATTTATACATACATTAGATTGAACTCCCATGGCCTTGTTAATGTATCTATACAAAATCTGTCTATTACTTGTTGAAATACTTTCTGGTGCAGTGCCCATTCTCTTGGTTAGATCTGATATCGACTGAGATAATCTGCCACCTTATTGTGCTTTCCGGCTACATGATGTGTTGATAGGGACTTTTTTATTTTCTGTCTATAATATGTTTGTCAATTTTTCTATCATTATGTGCTTGCTTTTTGTGTTGCCTTTTGTTTGTTTATGAAGGCTACTAAGGTCCTGTTGTCTGAAAATATTATCAGATATTTGTATTGTAGTTGAGGCATAAAGTGTATTGTACACCACTCTGATTTTGCCACCATACACCTTGTATTAATTTGGTACACAGATGAGCTCCCCAACCTTTGGAGCCTGATTCTTTTGCCAACATTATCCACTCTAGTTTTGAGGAGCGTACTCCTTTTTCCTTTACGGCTGGATTCTATAGACTTTCTGGTGTTGTGTCAGTCATAGAGTTTCTATATTGTGACCCCACTGTTTGAGTACCTCTAGTAGAGGTAGACCCCATTGTTTAAATTGCTCTAATATATTCCTCATATGCCAACTTGCTCATGGGACCTATGAATCAGGAAAACATTGCTAAGAGACTGAAACTTCCCTTACTTAAGACCTCTGCTGAGACTGGATCTATTAAGACATTTGTTGAATCTTTTGAAGTCTCTCTTGTGATATCGATGACTTGTCCTTCATGGTAGGTATCTGTATTCCCAGAAATTGCAAATGTTGAGAAGACACCAGGTGACATGTGTTGGGAATTTATTATCCATCCATGCGTCTCTATAAAGGAGATGATCTTAAATGTCTTGTTTTGGATAAGGCAAATTGTAATTCCCTGCTTCCTGACAGCAGCCATCAAATCGTGTCACCAGTACCTTTGTGAAGGTCTTGGGAACTGTTGGAGGCCATATGATAGGGACATAAACTGGATTTGGTGTCCCAGACTGATGGATCTGAGGAAGTGATGATGTTGAGGTGTAATTGGAATGTGTATGTAGGCATCCTTCAATCTAATAATATCCTTCTTCTATCGCTTTGAGAATGAATATTAAAACAAACATAATTTGTTTTTACAAACTGATTTAGTCACTTGGTATCTAGTACAGTTTGGAATTCTCCTGACTGTTTTTCTACCAAAAAGTTTGGAATAAAGAAATCCGTTTTCTTTTGAGGGGTAGCCACTAGAGAAAATACGGGTTTTTCCAAATGTGTTTGTATGCTGCTGAACAATGCTTTTATATGCATCTGAGAATGTAGATTTATTGATTTTCCAATATTTATTTTAGAATGACTTGTACCCAATGGCCCTGTGTAGTAAATGTCCAAGCCTCCACATACCTTGAAATACTGACACCCACCAGGATAGTTTGAGGCTGTGTTCGTCCGTAGCCATCATGGCTGTCTTCATTATCTTCCCTCTTTTTCATGAAATTAACGCAAAAGCTTCCTGGATGAGTTACTCAAGTACTGACTGATATACTATCTGCAAGGATGATAGGTTCTGGCCTCTTTAAACTGTTGTTTTGAATAAAAAGCAGACAATGATTTTCATTATTCATTGGTAATTGATGCAGTTTAATTTCTGTACCTTATTGAATCAGTATAGCTGAAAAAGATTATAGAATCACTTTTTCCATCAATAAATTTACACAAATAGATGTAATAGTTAGCCATTAACAAAATAAAAAGTTTCCTCCCCCACCTCATATGACATGAGGCTGGTCCAAATTGTGCGAGTGGTTAAAAATGATCTTGACTGAAAAGCAGCTTGAGCCACCTCGCATAATGACTGCTTCCTGTGGCAAGGATTTTAAATCTCATGCCGAAGGTCTGGAAGCTCCCCCCTTTTACAAACTCTCACTCATTGGAGTTGAACATGTTGACAAGTATAAGAACTTTATGGAGACTGTAATTTGAATGGAAGGCATGGAGTTTGGTCAGTTTATGTTAGATTATGGCTGAGATTACAGAGTTTGTACTTGTTAAAATGTGAAACTACTTGTTTATGTGAAACTGTTTGCCAGTGTTAAAGAAATTGATTTCATAATGAGAGAGTTAATATGGCGACAATGTGGTATACAATGTGTTTAGTGGAGGCTGTGTTTATGATATATGGGATACATGGTAGATATTGTAAACAGGAATATGATGTATGATGTAGTTTGTAATAAAGTTATGTCCATTGATATAGGACTGTGCATACTAAGGCTATTGCCTGTGCATTTATGGATTTAATATTTAATAGTGTTAAGAGGAAAGTTTTACAAGATGGCGGATGAACCTATATTGTTATTGAGAGACACCTTCCTGTACATACATGCATATAAAGTGTGATATAAAATGTTGCTATGAGAGATACCTGGAATAAAATAGTGTGGAATATATGGATTTTGGTTCATGTATAATGAAAGTGAGTGGTATGGGATATAAATGGTATCTGAGTGAGGTTTATTAACTGTGTTGTTAGATCTAAAATTCTGATCCAAGTTTGCCTGTGGTCTCAAGTATATCTGGAAGCGCTTCAATCAGCTGGAGAGAATTGACACAGACCAAGTTCTGTATACAAGGAATATTCTCTGATTTAGTGATACAAAGATACAAGTTTTTATAGCCTATTGAATAAATGAATCCTGCGTCATAAGCATACAAGTCTATACCATTAGTCTATGAGAAGCGCTACTGATTAACTTTCTCACATATTCTTGAGTTGTTTACTTTCTCCCCCTTCTAAGGACAGATGAGCCTATTATTTTTATCTCAAGGGGAGCTGGAGGTTCATCTCCTATATGCCACAAGGGCACAGCTCCCACACTACGAGCTGAACATGAATCTACTCATTGTTCTCATATCTTGATACATTCTTCAGGTGTTCTCTATGTCAGCTTAACCTCAAGGCCATGGGCTTACATCTTGTAAGACTGCAAATCAGCAGAAAAATCTCTTTTAGCAAATAATATTTCTATGCAAGTTACAATAAATGACTGAACAAAGGCCTTATGAGGCCTTAACAAAAAATCATATTTAACAACTGTGATTGTCATTTATTAACTGAAGTTTATGTTATGTTGGATATTTAAAATGGAGGACAGCTTAAGTATGTCTCCCGCACACCCCACACCCTTCAACAGACACACCCTCACAACACACATTACAAACTGAAATAAGCATCCTTAAACACAAATCTTCACACACATCTTGACACTCACCCCTCATCTTGGTGGGCTATGATAATGGAGATGACATCGAGGGGTAAATTTATCAAGCTGCAATTTTGAAAAAGTGGGGATGTTGCCTATAGCAACCAATCAGATTCTAGCTGTCATTTTGTAGAATGTACTAAATAAATAATAACTACAGTCTGATTGCTTGATATAGGCAACATCTCCATTTTCAAACCCACATTTACATTTACTACATTTACCCCCAAGACTTTCAGGACCATCTCCAGGAAGAATGAAAGCCCTGAATAGGGATAAAATAACAAACATTCAACCTACTCTCACACCCTGTCATACTCAGCTGAAGAGACAGAAAAAAAATAAGGGAGCACTGGGGTCAGGAGTTCGATTCCTGACTATGGCCTCATCTGTGTGAAGTTTGTATGTTCTTTAAGTGTTTGTGTGGGTTTCCTCCAGACGATCCGGGTTCCCCCAACATTCCAAAAACAAAAAAGTGGGTTAATTGACTGATATCGAATTGACCCAAGTCTGTCTGTTTGTGTGTTAGGGAATTTAGACTGTAAGCTCTATTGGGCCAGGGACTGATGAGAGTACGATAGATAGATAAATAAATGATGATGATGTTGATGATGAAGGAAGGAATGAAGTCACACTATATATATATATATATATATATATATTGGGCGTGTCAACTTTGTTACCAGCTGCCTAAGGATTATCCCATATGTAAGGGCTGCCATGAAGGCTGAGAAGGAAAATTTATATTTTGCTCCATACAGTATGTCACTGGACATATTCTTCTTTCCTCTTAAGTATTCTTAATCTCTACAACATTCCCTGGTGCTGGTAACTTGCATCAAGAATCACTAATTTTGACTTCTAACGTCTAGAACTACGTTCCTCTACACTACACAAAATATTTCACTAGCTAAGTTTAAACCTAAGCTGAAATTGTACTTATAGAACCAGTGCAAATATGTCATTACAGCAAACCAGCTATAATCTTATAATGATTTTGCCTTTTGTTACTGTATGTTTTTCCTCACCTATTTAGATAGTAAGTTCAGTTGCCTTTTCTCTCCAGTTTTTAACTGTTTCACATTATTTGATTTATATTTTGTAATTTTTTTATACCTTACAGAAGTCCAGTACACAAAATAATTACTAGATTGTTCTCAACCAGCCAAGGCCACACCCCATTCACTAAAACCACAGACTCTTTTTTGAGAAAATGTCTGACTCATTCTATCAGCACCCAATGTACATTTGCACATGTTTAAAAAAATGTTTGTTATTCTAATAAGTAGAGAGTATTAAGTCAGTAATGCTATTGTAACAAAACAGGGCCACACCTAATTAGCTTATGTCTTCTTATTGCGTAAGTATCCCTGCTAGCAAAAGCTAACAGAATATCCATATGAACCAGATGACAAAATGTAGTGTTATTTTTTATTATTATGTCTTCTTACAGTTTAAAATCAGTAGGTTACAATGTAATGTTGTAATGTGACAATATAGAACCATGCTGGAAATCACTGCTGAGCCATTTCGGTGAACAAAGGGCATGCAACGGGCAGTACATTTCATAGTGCACCATCAAAATGGTTTTGTCTTGATTTGATGTATTTTTTAATTAATTTTATTTTTTTAGTGTTTCTCTTTATTAAATGCCTGTTTTCATCAGAAAACAATACTGAATAAGAGAGTGTTGGATATAGGGCAGTGAGCGGGTGCATAATTGGTAATTTAGAGTGTATTCATTCATAATACCTAGGCCAACATCAGTTCTAATGACAGAATAAATGGTAATCAAAAATGAAACCATAACATTTTCCCATCCATATCAGACAGGTGCTGGCGAGGCTGTGGTGTACAGGGTACTTACTTACACATCTAGTGGGACTGTCCCATTATTCAATCACTATGGGATATTGCACTGACCCTCCTCCACCAACTCACAACCGCTCATCGACCCAAGAATGCCACAATATTTTTTGCTCAACAAAGTCGCCCCTTCTACAAGCAAACCAATGGACAGTCTGATACTACAGGTCAGTCAAGCCTGTAAACTATTGACAGCCCGAGCTTGGAAACAGACAATCCCTCCTACCAAACCAGAATTGATAAATAGATTATGCCACATTTCATCCATGAAGTATATCACAGCCCTCCTGAACGACACCCTTCCCTCATTTCACGAGACATGGACCCCATGGTATAGACCCCCCCAGCTCTCCAGTTCCAGGCAGCATGTAAACACGAACTCCTGACCTCCTCACCTCAGCCCCCTCCCCTCCCCCTTGTACCTCTTCCGCTCTCTCTTTTCCTGGTATTTCTTCTATTCTTTTCTCATTTACAATATTACTGGAAAATCTGTTTTGTTGCATTTAACCCTCTTGATAAGACACCACGAAGAACCAATTCTATACTGTTTTATTCACTGAACATGTTCTACAATGTTGTTTTGAACAAAATGTGAAAAATAAAGAGATTTAAAACTACAAATGCAACGATAACCTGACTCTAAAAATGGTAGTGGTATGGTTTCACGTATAAAGAGGTCATTAATATCTGTAGGGGTGGTGTTTTCCACTCCCACATGGAAATTAACTTGAAGTTGCGCTGCTTGCAAATATCAAGATACAAAAATTCTTATAAACAAATTCAGTGTCTAGCACAACCGATATGAGCGCATATGATGCATATGATTTCCATAGGTTCTAGAACCAGTTTATTGGGACCAAGTGAGAGGTCTGCTTCATGTCTACATGTCGAGATGTCACAGGGCTCATTATGCAAACAGAATGCATGACTACTGAACCATCTCTTGTCACTCATTAAAGCACTGGTACCAACATACATAGAGCTGTAGTGCTATGTTTTTGGAGCAGAATTTTTGAAATATTTAGTTATTATATACAACACAGGTCTGCTCATAAACAGACTAGAGCTGACCACTACCATCTGGCATATATATGAGATGAGAGAGTGGCGCATATGACACATGATAAACCATGATAAACCCTGACTCCTGGCAGACAGCAAGTTAAAATGACAGAGTGGAAATGCACAGTTCTTTACTCCAGATTTATTTTGTGTATTAGAGCGAGTATTGGAACAGATGCAGTAGGTATTAGGGATCTCGCATGCTCAAGCCCCGATGAGGGCTTCAAAACTCATGGTAGGGCGGGCACTAGAGATTTCAGCACCAATCCTGTCCCTATGTACCAAATGGTTCTGTTAAGTTTCCACCTTCTTCTAGTAGATTAACCACATGTACAACCAATTAGTTTTTACTAGTGTTGAAGTCGTATAATTGGATGAACGAAAGTATATTGGTTTAATATTGGTTTGCCGTGCGTATTGCGAAGCGTACGCCACGTGTTACGTGACGTGGTGCGTTCGCACGGTAAAATACGCACGCACACACTCGCATTACAACAGTTAGTTATTTATATAATTTCATATTGGTTCTGTTACACTGTAATTCAGGAGCAGATAGTATTCGGTTTATTATTAGTCTATATATATATATATATATATATATATATATAGATATATGTTGATTATATGTACATTGTAGTGTTATTAAAGGTTTAGGTAATAGGAAAGGTGTCATGCCTGATATCATATTGAAGCCCTAATCATCAGCAGCTGTCCGGTGCAGTCGGCGAAGAGATCGCACATTGCATACTTTAGTTATTGATATTAGAGAGTAAAACCTTTGTATGATACTGGCTATGAAAAGGAGCAGACCCCCTGGAGAGAAGACCCCCACCTTTGGATTCCTTAGATTGAATCAACCTATTACCTGTCTGGCCTGGACCCACCCAACGTCTGGACCTATAGAAACAATCTACGTCATCTCTATTGTTCACAATGAAACACTGACTGTATATATATTAGTTGCATCTCACTGGGGCCTCAGTCAACTCTGACACAATATTCTATACAGAATATTGTCCATCGGGTCCGGTGGGTGCGCAGCGTGCGCAAGCGATTGCATTTGGTATGTACTTATCTTTTGGTATTGGCTGTGCTGTACTGTACTTTATCATGATATAATAATGTATTGAATTGTTGACTATTTACATCTGTTAAAAATAAATCACTTTGTGCTTTGGACACACATACAATTGATTGGGCAATGCTTATTTTAAAACGATAA
Source organism: Mixophyes fleayi (assembly GCF_038048845.1). Classification (NCBI taxonomy): domain Eukaryota; kingdom Metazoa; phylum Chordata; class Amphibia; order Anura; family Limnodynastidae; genus Mixophyes; species Mixophyes fleayi. The sequence continues at coordinate 147,223,457 of NC_134406.1, read as the reverse complement.
AATTACTTTAATAATTTGGGGGCTCGTGAGTTAGGAATTACGTTACCGGCAGGTATGCAACGCTTACGATATTCGGTTCCTCAACAAAGGGTGGATGGACGGACGCGTCGCATAAAGCAGGAAAGAACGCAATGCGTCTAATACCTGTGGTTCACTGTGTGTTGCGAAACCGAATGTCCGTTGTTGCATAGACTGAAGGAACGCTAATTAGAATCTAGGGACAAGAAAGAAAAATGTTTCTTTTTATTGTCGTTTTATGTTTTAAAAGTGTATTGCATTGCTGTGCGTATGTGTAGTTCCTGCTGTGCGTACGCGAACTTCCGGTAGATTTGCCACGTGGTTGAACAATAGTTTTGATAGTTGTTATACTGTAAGAACTTGGTAAAGTCTCTGAAAAGATAGTGCCATTGTTTGGGAAAGTTATTTTCTGTACAGAAAACAAAGGTTATGTGTGTGTATGTGAATGAATACATAAAGGAAAAAGTATACTGGTAATTATAGGCAACTATAGGTTTTCGCACGTGCACCCAATACTAATCACGACATTCACTAATAAAGGGTATTGTTTGCTGGAAAGGACAGAGCATGGCAGTGTTATCTGTGGTCCGCATAATGAATCATTGAGCTGTGCAAATCGACCGCATGGCAAGGCCGTGATTGAGTATTGGGAGGGCAGTGTGGTACTATTTGAAAATTGATAGCGCTTTAGTTCAGGTGTGTCTGACGGGGCATGTTAAAAAAAGGTGACCTGACAACAAAGGTTCTGTTCTAGGGCTGAGCAGGATATAAAGAAACCTTTGTGTGAGTGGTGTTCTGTTCTAACAAAGAGCAGGTGATAAAGAGACACCACAGAGTATACTTGGCAGGTATACTCAAAGCGAAAATAACAGGTTTTCGCGGCATTCCCAAATATTAATCGCAAAGTTTACCGATAGTTAGTATCCGTAAGCGGTGCGATCGGACCGCATGGTTGATTTAGTGCAGCCGTGATTGCGACTTGGGAGATGTGGGAGGAAATACGCTGCAACCACTGATATTCTTGATTGATATCTGGTGCTGACAGTGGTAAAGTACTCAAACTAGGAAGGGCATTGATATCTTAAGGGGACGTGCCTGTTGAAAACGTCCATGAATAAAAAAAATCTCTAGTAAGTTCTGTTTGAAAGGAGAACAGGTAAAAGTCTTTTTTGCGTAGCGTTGAGAAATAGGTTGTTTTCACAATGGATACGAAGCAAACGTTAGAGATAGTTCATGTTGTGCTGCCTAATGAATGGCCGGTTGGTTCGGCAAAATATGTTATGTATAATAAATACGGTGCGTATGCTACGGCATACTGCGACAAATGGGTCAAGATGACCCGGGAGTGTGTGAAACCTTTCCCAAACATAGGTACTCTTGACTCAGAGGTGTTAAATAATGTTAGAGATAAAGTGCGGTTGATTAAATCAACAAAAACGAGAATTGAACATGATGACTGTTTAAAATTGTGGCAAATGGAAGGTAACACGTGGCAGAGCAGCGAACGCACAGCGGAAGTGAGTGTAAGGAAAAACACGTGTTCAGCGGAAGTAAGCGTACCGGAAACAAGCATTCCGGAAGTGTGCGTTGCAAAGCGTGGCGAACTGAGCGCAAACACGCCCCCGATAAATTCGGTCGGGGCGGGAAGTACAGCCAATACCAAAAATGTAAAAACTGTAACTAGTAAGTTGTATGTTGTTTTAAGTAACGTTAAAAGTAATGTTTCAGGACAAAGAAGAGGAACGGTCCCACCAGCAGGGGCAGCTGCTGAAAGTGGTGAGAATAATGAAAAGGTTAACACAGGGGGAGACATCCATTGCACTGCAGCAGCAATTTCAGCAACTAGTTTTAATGATTTGGTAGACTTACATCCTGTCTGCACAACAGCAGTTCCCAATGGGAAAGCAGACAGGAATAGTGATGTTCCCTTAAAACATGTAGCAAAGCATGATCCATGCGCTAGGTCTGAAACATTTTCAATTTTGTCTAATTTCCCTGATCCTAAGAAGGATTTGACCAAATGTCAGAAGTTTATTAGATATTATGGTAATATGTATGAGCCAACTAATAACGATTGGCGAGTATTATTGAAGACCTGTCTTCCTCTCAATACTGATATACAAAAGTTCATTAAGGATTGTATGTTGGAGGAGGATGAATCCTTAACCGAGGATGATAATCAGGACAATATTAGACATATAATCACACAGTTGGCCATATATTTTCCAGTGATAGTGAACTGGAGTAAAATTTTTACTATCCAGCAAAAAGATAGTGAAAAGGCAACAGACTATTTTTGCAGAGCTTTGATAGCAATGGGCAAATATACTGGGGTACCAGACATAAAAGATAATGTATATTACAGGGAGGTTGCTGTTAAAGTTCTAATGGATGGCCTCAGGGAAAACTTGAAAAGAAGGGTGCAAACTTCATTACCAAACTGGAAAGGAATCACTGTAAGTGTTCTCAGGGAGTCAGCTATAGGACATGATAAAAATATATGTAAAGAGGAAAAAGCACTAAGTGATAGGGCAATGATGGTAAGTATCCCAGCACTAGAGGGACTGCACACACGACCACCAGAATACAACCCACATAACAGGAAACCCAGAATAGTGAGATGTTACAATTGCAGAGAAGAAGGACACATTAGGAAAGATTGTAAAAAGGAAGAGAAACAACACGAGTTGAGGAAGTGTTTTCAAGGCAATAAAATAGGACACCTAGCAAAACATTGTGAAGACATGACAGGGACGTGCTTCTACTGCCATAAGAAGGGACACATGAGTAGGAACTGTGTAGAGAGAAGAATGAATACCTGGGTTGGAAATCACATAGACATCCACAAAGGAGGCGTACACTTCTCTCAGAGGTTCCCCTTTAATTGATTGCACACTCTGTAACAACTAATATTCTGGGGGAGAAATATAGCCGACTCTAGAGTTAATCTGTGGTGAGCATTAAGGTGCAAAATGTAGAAAGAAATTTATTTTTTTAAAAGTAATCTTTGTTGATTTTGTTTGTTCGTTTTATGTTGTCACATGTTTGTTGTCCTAAATTGCTAGCCGACGGCAAAGAATAGAAATGTTTGTTTTGTATGCTGTTTTAAGATAACTATCTTGTTTTTCTTTTCACAGATAAAAGGGACACAAAAGAAGTATAGACAAGTGTTTAAAAAGGGTGAGATAGAGAAATAGAAGAATTACTCTTGAAAGACTAATTAACAATAGACAATTGGAACACTCTTTTGTTTTAGGCTGCAGTGACTCATGATAATTTGTTTGGCTGAGAATCATTATCCAACAATGAAGTATGTATATACTTTGCTCCAAAATATCGTTTTATGTATTTCAGAGAAAATATGAGTCACTAAGAGTACATTTTTACATTTCTCTATTATAAGTTAGAAAAGTCCGTTGAAAAGGTATGTAGTCAATGAGATACCGAGTTCTTAACGAACAAATGACGGACGACACTGGATTGCACTGTTAAGAACACCTAGTCAAGTATGGGGAGGGGTCATAGTTAGCAAATAGCTAAGGGGAACAGTGGAATGAATACAGCCATTTCCCCATAGAGTCAGAGTCCAATCCAGCTGTCATTTTGTTGTAAAAAAAATCTCCCTTTCTACATGTATGTTTGTATTCAAACCTTTGTATTCCCATCATTCATTGCTTTCCTATTTCTCATTCTTTACAACAAACGCTAGTCTCTCTCTCTCTCCCTCTCTCTCTACTTCTCTCTCTCTCTCGCCCCCCCCCCCTCTCTCTCTCTCTCTCTCTCTCTCTCTTCCCCTCTCTCTCTCTCTACTCTGGTAGAGATAAAATTAGACAGTCTCAACAATGGGGCTAAAACATATTTTATGTTTTTACATAAGACAAATTCAGAGATACACACACTAGATTGATAGGAGTTACAGAAACAGTAAGGGGTTTTGTTTTCATGTGTATAGAAACTGCTGATTTTAAGCAGAAAGGTTCTGTTGTGGAAATACGATTCATGTGTTATAGATTGCATATCTGTTTTTTTTTTTGTTTTTTTTTGTTGTTTTGGTTCGTGCCTCCTGTACAAAAATGTGCCTTTTTATGGATGCACAAAGGGTGGAGACAGGAGATTGCTAGAGGATAGGCATACAGATATGCATCTCTGTGTAGAACATTGGAGTAGGATTTTTACCACAAGATACGACATAATGTGAAACCCTAGAAAATGTAGAATTTTCATGTTTTATAATTTTCACTGTTAGACAGGCATGTACTGGATACTGTTATATTTGAAGAAAGTGTTATAGAAAGAGACCTCTTTGACTTTCCCACTTAGTCAAGTAGCTGAATATGAGGTACTGAGAATGACATGTGAGTTGGCAGAGGGAAAATCGATTGATATACATTGGTCTTTAGCATTTTTCTAGTCTAGAGGGCGATGTTGAGGTGACTGAGAAATCGTTTTATAGCAATACCAGCACATGATTAGGACACTACATAGAGGACTTTATACAGTGACACAGTTACCAACTGAAGTAGCTGCTAGTAAGGTCCACACTTACACGCACAACCATACAGGGCTGTCACACCAGGGAGAACATAGCTGTCAAATAGACAACAGGGTTTTATGTGACAGCTAACAAATCTATGTTTTGTTTGTTTTTCGTTGTATTGTTTTAGTTTTAAAAAGGTGAACACATGCACGCATACACATATTGGTTAATATAGGAAGATTTGTGTTACCTGAAGGATAAACTGTCTGGAAGGTGAAGAGATGTGGTGAGGAGTCTGGTGGACTCTGGAGAGATGGACAAGGTAGACTAATAGAGCCATCCCATATCCCTCCTGCTGATGGGTTTTCCTCCAGGTAAAACAAATACACGTCATCCAATTACCACCATGCAGGATCCTCAAGTATACACAGGTGTACCAATGAAATATGTCTGGGTAGAGGTGTATTGAAATGTGTCTAATGTATTACTGTTTCATACTCAAAGCTTTTGTTATTCAATGTGATAGTCCTAGAGTTATAATAGATGATAGGGGTATTCATGTTATTGATAATAGATGTATAATGTATGAGTAGTGGTAACAAATCACATACTTTCAATTAGCCATAAACCAGTGTGAACATAAAGTAGTGGTACTCGGTAGAATGAATTGAATAGAATAAGAGTTGGAACTTGATTGAAGTGCCACTAGTCCTTTCCCGCTACCAAGAGATCACCCCTGGGCAGACTCCTAACCTGTCAGTTTTTGAAATGTTCTTGACCCCTCGTGAGATGTGATTGTAACTGGGAGGCTAGGTTAGACCTTGAGAGAAGGTAAATAGTGAGACAGCAAACGAGAACGTCCAAAACACTGTTTCCTGAAAGGTCACACTAACTGTCAGGATGTTGGATCAAGAGAGTAAGTTGTGGAGCAGTAATTTCTTAAGCTTAGGTTATTTGCCAGATAGGCACCAGGTGTAGGCTACCAGCCTCACGGCTTTAAGGGTAGCAGAGACACACTGGTGCCCATACCACCCACTGCAGAGGGGCCAACACTCAGAGAAGGGTCCAAGGGCACTCATGAGTCTGTACTGGAAGGCCTCGAATGCAGTTAGTAGCACCTGAGCCAAAGGCTAAGACTGTTGTCCAGCATAAAGTTGTAGTTTTTCCTGTTTTGTGTTCTCTCATTTCATTTTCTTCTCAGGGCGGTTAATTCTTTTGATTATTGGCAGGTGGCAGAGACTGGTTCAGGTAGTGATAAGGAGGTATTGGGGAGGAAGAAGTTAGTAGCATAATCAGTCCAGTCAATTACTCTATTCAATTCAGGGGTAAAGGAAAATTTAGAAACCTTGGAGCTTGGAGAAAGTGCGAGGGGCTATTGTCTGAGTAGCATTACGTCCGTAAGTACGGCGACCCCATAGTTAAAAAAAGAGACACACCCAGCGATGCCAGTCCAGTAATATTCGGACTTGAGCAGGCATCCTTGAGAATGATTATCGTTCTTGGGAGGGTAAGGTTTTAGACCAAACAAAGTGCTGGGCGTGCTCACACGTGCCTCAGTGATTATATCAAGTAGGATTAGTTCTCTTTCCACTAAATATTCTTGAGGTACCCGAACTATAGGCGGGAGGTCACTAAAGGGAAAAAGTAGGACACCTAGGTCCCTTAGTCTGAAGTCTCCCAATGCTTTGCAAGCCAATCACTGTTAAATCTGAGTATTGAGAGACTGGGAAGAACGAACAGACAATAGCCCGCCCACAAGTGTTGATGAAAAGAACTGGTGACTTTATTAGATGTGTGTATATTAATGCAAGCTGAAGGAGATTGCATATGACATTATTGATAGACATAGGATGATGCTATTGATGAACATGAAGTGTTTAAATGTATTCTGAGCTTAAAGACATGCGTTGGACAGAAGAACCTGTTAAACTTGAAGAACTGTAGTAGAGAATTCTGTATAGCTGATACACGTTCTACTGTACCTTGTACCTTTCCAAATAATGTATTAAGTGTTTTATTGCACCCTTGAAGGGCATACAAAAGGTTATCTCCAAGCTCCAGAAGTGTACGGTTTATAGTAAAAGAAGAAGTCGTTTAGAGGATTAAGACTCTCTCTTATGATAACTTGTTTAGATCTACAAACAGCGTGGACATACACCAAGGGGGATTTGTATTACATAACAATGAAACGTGGTACTGAGATCCTGCTTATAACATCTTTAAGGTGATAGTTTATTGTACTATCAAAGGGTGGACTGTTGAAGTCGTATAATTGGATGAACGAAAGTATATTGGTTTAATATTGGTTTGCCGTGCGTATTGCGAAGCGTACGCCACGTGTTACGTGACGTGGTGCGTTCGCACGGTAAAATACGCACGCACACACTCGCATTACAACAGTTAGTTATTTATATAATTTCATATTGGTTCTGTTACACTGTAATTCAGGAGCAGATAGTATTCGGTTTATTATTAGTCTATATATATATATATATATATATATAGATATATGTTGATTATATGTACATTGTAGTGTTATTAAAGGTTTAGGTAATAGGAAAGGTGTCATGCCTGATATCATATTGAAGCCCTAATCATCAGCAGCTGTCCGGTGCAGTCGGCGAAGAGATCGCACATTGCATACTTTAGTTATTGATATTAGAGAGTAAAACCTTTGTATGATACTGGCTATGAAAAGGAGCAGACCCCCTGGAGAGAAGACCCCCACCTTTGGATTCCTTAGATTGAATCAACCTATTACCTGTCTGGCCTGGACCCACCCAACGTCTGGACCTATAGAAACAATCTACGTCATCTCTATTGTTCACAATGAAACACTGACTGTATATATATTAGTTGCATCTCACTGAGGCCTCAGTCAACTCTGACACAATATTCTATACAGAATATTGTCCATCGGGTCCGGTGGGTGCGCAGCGTGCGCAAGCGATTGCATTTGGTATGTACTTATCTTTTGGTATTGGCTGTGCTGTACTGTACTTTATCATGATATAATAATGTATTGAATTGTTGACTATTTACATCTGTTAAAAATAAATCACTTTGTGCTTTGGACACACATACAATTGATTGGGCAATGCTTATTTTAAAACGATAAAATTACTTTAATAATTTGGGGGCTCGTGAGTTAGGAATTACGTTACCGGCAGGTATGCAACGCTTACGATATTCGGTTCCTCAACAAAGGGTGGATGGACGGACGCGTCGCATAAAGCAGGAAAGAACGCAATGCGTCTAATACCTGTGGTTCACTGTGTGTTGCGAAACCGAATGTCCGTTGTTGCATAGACTGAAGGAACGCTAATTAGAATCTAGGGACAAGAAAGAAAAATGTTTCTTTTTATTGTCGTTTTATGTTTTAAAAGTGTATTGCATTGCTGTGCGTATGTGTAGTTCCTGCTGTGCGTACACGAACTTCCGGTAGATTTGCCACGTGGTTGAACAATAGTTTTGATAGTTGTTATACTGTAAGAACTTGGTAAAGTCTCTGAAAAGATAGTGCCATTGTTTGGGAAAGTTATTTTCTGTACAGAAAACAAAGGTTATGTGTGTGTATGTGAATGAATACATAAAGGAAAAAGTATACTGGTAATTATAGGCAACTATAGGTTTTCGCACGTGCACCCAATACTAATCACGACATTCACTAATAAAGGGTATTGTTTGCTGGAAAGGACAGAGCATGGCAGTGTTATCTGTGGTCCGCATAATGAATCATTGAGCTGTGCAAATCGACCGCATGGCAAGGCCGTGATTGAGTATTGGGAGGGCAGTGTGGTACTATTTGAAAATTGATAGCGCTTTAGTTCAGGTGTGTCTGACGGGGCATGTTAAAAAAAGGTGACCTGACAACAAAGGTTCTGTTCTAGGGCTGAGCAGGATATAAAGAAACCTTTGTGTGAGTGGTGTTCTGTTCTAACAAAGAGCAGGTGATAAAGAGACACCACAGAGTATACTTGGCAGGTATACTCAAAGCGAAAATAACAGGTTTTCGCGGCATTCCCAAATATTAATCGCAAAGTTTACCGATAGTTAGTATCCGTAAGCGGTGCGATCGGACCGCATGGTTGATTTAGTGCAGCCGTGATTGCGACTTGGGAGATGTGGGAGGAAATACGCTGCAACCACTGATATTCTTGATTGATATCTGGTGCTGACAGTGGTAAAGTACTCAAACTAGGAAGGGCATTGATATCTTAAGGGGACGTGCCTGTTGAAAACGTCCATGAATAAAAAAAATCTCTAGTAAGTTCTGTTTGAAAGGAGAACAGGTAAAAGTCTTTTTTGCGTAGCGTTGAGAAATAGGTTGTTTTCACAATGGATACGAAGCAAACGTTAGAGATAGTTCATGTTGTGCTGCCTAATGAATGGCCGGTTGGTTCGGCAAAATATGTTATGTATAATAAATACGGTGCGTATGCTACGGCATACTGCGACAAATGGGTCAAGATGACCCGGGAGTGTGTGAAACCTTTCCCAAACATAGGTACTCTTGACTCAGAGGTGTTAAATAATGTTAGAGATAAAGTGCGGTTGATTAAATCAACAAAAACGAGAATTGAACATGATGACTGTTTAAAATTGTGGCAAATGGAAGGTAACACGTGGCAGAGCAGCGAACGCACAGCGGAAGTGAGTGTAAGGAAAAACACGTGTTCAGCGGAAGTAAGCGTACCGGAAACAAGCATTCCGGAAGTGTGCGTTGCAAAGCGTGGCGAACTGAGTGCAAACACGCCCCCGATAAATTCGGTCGGGGCGGGAAGTACAGCCAATACCAAAAATGTAAAAACTGTAACTAGTAAGTTGTATGTTGTTTTAAGTAACGTTAAAAGTAATGTTTCAGGACAAAGAAGAGGAACGGTCCCACCAGCAGGGGCAGCTGCTGAAAGTGGTGAGAATAATGAAAAGGTTAACACAGGGGGAGACATCCATTGCACTGCAGCAGCAATTTCAGCAACTAGTTTTAATGATTTGGTAGACTTACATCCTGTCTGCACAACAGCAGTTCCCAATGGGAAAGCAGACAGGAATAGTGATGTTCCCTTAAAACATGTAGCAAAGCATGATCCATGCGCTAGGTCTGAAACATTTTCAATTTTGTCTAATTTCCCTGATCCTAAGAAGGATTTGACCAAATGTCAGAAGTTTATTAGATATTATGGTAATATGTATGAGCCAACTAATAACGATTGGCGAGTATTATTGAAGACCTGTCTTCCTCTCAATACTGATATACAAAAGTTCATTAAGGATTGTATGTTGGAGGAGGATGAATCCTTAACCGAGGATGATAATCAGGACAATATTAGACATATAATCACACAGTTGGCCATATATTTTCCAGTGATAGTGAACTGGAGTAAAATTTTTACTATCCAGCAAAAAGATAGTGAAAAGGCAACAGACTATTTTTGCAGAGCTTTGATAGCAATGGGCAAATATACTGGGGTACCAGACATAAAAGATAATGTATATTACAGGGAGGTTGCTGTTAAAGTTCTAATGGATGGCCTCAGGGAAAACTTGAAAAGAAGGGTGCAAACTTCATTACCAAACTGGAAAGGAATCACTGTAAGTGTTCTCAGGGAGTCAGCTATAGGACATGATAAAAATATATGTAAAGAGGAAAAAGCACTAAGTGATAGGGCAATGATGGTAAGTATCCCAGCACTAGAGGGACTGCACACACGACCACCAGAATACAACCCACATAACAGGAAACCCAGAATAGTGAGATGTTACAATTGCAGAGAAGAAGGACACATTAGGAAAGATTGTAAAAAGGAAGAGAAACAACACGAGTTGAGGAAGTGTTTTCAAGGCAATAAAATAGGACACCTAGCAAAACATTGTGAAGACATGACAGGGACGTGCTTCTACTGCCATAAGAAGGGACACATGAGTAGGAACTGTGTAGAGAGAAGAATGAATACCTGGGTTGGAAATCACATAGACATCCACAAAGGAGGCGTACACTTCTCTCAGAGGTTCCCCTTTAATTGATTGCACACTCTGTAACAACTAATATTCTGGGGGAGAAATATAGCCGACTCTAGAGTTAATCTGTGGTGAGCATTAAGGTGCAAAATGTAGAAAGAAACTTATTTTTTTAAAAGTAATCTTTGTTGATTTTGTTTGTTCGTTTTATGTTGTCACATGTTTGTTGTCCTAAATTGCTAGCCGACGGCAAAGAATAGAAATGTTTGTTTTGTATGCTGTTTTAAGATAACTATCTTGTTTTTCTTTTCACAGATAAAAGGGACACAAAAGAAGTATAGACAAGTGTTTAAAAAGGGTGAGATAGAGAAATAGAAGAATTACTCTTGAAAGACTAATTAACAATAGACAATTGGAACACTCTTTTGTTTTAGGCTGCAGTGACTCATGATAATTTGTTTGGCTGAGAATCATTATCCAACAATGAAGTATGTATATACTTTGCTCCAAAATATCGTTTTATGTATTTCAGAGAAAATATGAGTCACTAAGAGTACATTTTTACATTTCTCTATTATAAGTTAGAAAAGTCCGTTGAAAAGGTATGTAGTCAATGAGATACCGAGTTCTTAACGAACAAATGACGGACGACACTGGATTGCACTGTTAAGAACACCTAGTCAAGTATGGGGAGGGGTCATAGTTAGCAAATAGCTAAGGGGAACAGTGGAATGAATACAGCCATTTCCCCATAGAGTCAGAGTCCAATCCAGCTGTCATTTTGTTGTAAAAAAAATCTCCCTTTCTACATGTATGTTTGTATTCAAACCTTTGTATTCCCATCATTCATTGCTTTCCTATTTCTCATTCTTTACAACAAACGCTAGTCTCTCTCTCTCTCCCTCTCTCTCTACTTCTCTCTCTCTCTCGCCCCCTCTCTCTCTCTCTCTCTCTCTCTCTCTCTTCCCCTCTCTCTCTCTCTACTCTGGTAGAGATAAAATTAGACAGTCTCAACAATGGGGCTAAAACATATTTTATGTTTTTACATAAGACAAATTCAGAGATACACACACTAGATTGATAGGAGTTACAGAAACAGTAAGGGGTTTTGTTTTCATGTGTATAGAAACTGCTGATTTTAAGCAGAAAGGTTCTGTTGTGGAAATACGATTCATGTGTTATAGATTGCATATCTGTTTTGTTTTTTGTTTTTTTTTGTTGTTTTGGTTCGTGCCTCCTGTACAGAAATGTGCCTTTTTATGGATGCACAAAGGGTGGAGACAGGAGATTGCTAGAGGATAGGCATACAGATATGCATCTCTGTGTAGAACATTGGAGTAGGATTTTTACCACAAGATACGACATAATGTGAAACCCTAGAAAATGTAGAATTTTCATGTTTTATAATTTTCACTGTTAGACAGGCATGTACTGGATACTGTTATATTTGAAGAAAGTGTTATAGAAAGAGACCTCTTTGACTTTCCCACTTAGTCAAGTAGCTGAATATGAGGTACTGAGAATGACATGTGAGTTGGCAGAGGGAAAATCGATTGATATACATTGGTCTTTAGCATTTTTCTAGTCTAGAGGGCGATGTTGAGGTGACTGAGAAATCGTTTTATAGCAATACCAGCACATGATTAGGACACTACATAGAGGACTTTATACAGTGACACAGTTACCAACTGAAGTAGCTGCTAGTAAGGTCCACACTTACACGCACAACCATACAGGGCTGTCACACCAGGGAGAACATAGCTGTCAAATAGACAACAGGGTTTTATGTGACAGCTAACAAATCTATGTTTTGTTTGTTTTTCGTTGTATTGTTTTAGTTTTAAAAAGGTGAACACACACACACATGCACGCATACACATATTGGTTAATATAGGAAGATTTGTGTTACCTGAAGGATAAACTGTCTGGAAGGTGAAGAGATGTGGTGAGGAGTCTGGTGGACTCTGGAGAGATGGACAAGGTAGACTAATAGAGCCATCCCATATCCCTCCTGCTGATGGGTTTTCCTCCAGGTAAAACAAATACACGTCATCCAATTACCACCATGCAGGATCCTCAAGTATACACAGGTGTACCAATGAAATATGTCTGGGTAGAGGTGTATTGAAATGTGTCTTATGTATTACTGTTTCATACTCAAAGCTTTTGTTATTCAATGTGATAGTCCTAGAGTTATAATAGATGATAGGGGTATTCATGTTATTGATAATAGATGTATAATGTATGAGTAGTGGTAACAAATCACATACTTTCAATTAGCCATAAACCAGTGTGAACATAAAGTAGTGGTACTCGGTAGAATGAATTGAATAGAATAAGAGTTGGAACTTGATTGAAGTGCCACTAGTCCTTTCCCGCTACCAAGAGATCACCCCTGGGCAGACTCCTAACCTGTCAGTTTTTGAAATGTTCTTGACCCCTCGTGAGATGAGATTGTAACTGGGAGGCTAGGTTAGACCTTGAGAGAAGGTAAATAGTGAGACAGCAAACGAGAACGTCCAAAACACTGTTTCCTGAAAGGTCACACTAACTGTCAGGATGTTGGATCAAGAGAGTAAGTTGTGGAGCAGTAATTTCTTAAGCTTAGGTTATTTGCCAGATAGGCACCAGGTGTAGGCTACCAGCCTCACGGCTTTAAGGGTAGCAGAGACACACTGGTGCCCATACCACCCACTGCAGAGGGGCCAACACTCAGAGAAGGGTCCAAGGGCACTCATGAGTCTGTACTGGAAGGCCTCGAATGCAGTTAGTAGCACCTGAGCCAAAGGCTAAGACTGTTGTCCAGCATAAAGTTGTAGTTTTTCCTGTTTTGTGTTCTCTCATTTCATTTTCTTCTCAGGGCGGTTAATTCTTTTGATTATTGGCAGGTGGCAGAGACTGGTTCAGGTAGTGATAAGGAGGTATTGGGGAGGAAGAAGTTAGTAGCATAATCAGTCCAGTCAATTACTCTATTCAATTCAGGGGTAAAGGAAAATTTAGAAACCTTGGAGCTTGGAGAAAGTGCGAGGGGCTATTGTCTGAGTAGCATTACGTCCGTAAGTACGGCGACCCCATAGTTAAAAAAAGAGACACACCCAGCGATGCCAGTCCAGTAATATTCGGACTTGAGCAGGCATCCTTGAGAATGATTATCGTTCTTGGGAGGGTAAGGTTTTAGACCAAACAAAGTGCTGGGCGTGCTCACACGTGCCTCAGTGATTATATCAAGTAGGATTAGTTCTCTTTCCACTAAATATTCTTGAGGTACCCGAACTATAGGCGGGAGGTCACTAAAGGGAAAAAGTAGGACACCTAGGTCCCTTAGTCTGAAGTCTCCCAATGCTTTGCAAGCCAATCACTGTTAAATCTGAGTATTGAGAGACTGGGAAGAACGAACAGACAATAGCCCGCCCACAAGTGTTGATGAAAAGAACTGGTGACTTTATTAGATGTGTGTATATTAATGCAAGCTGAAGGAGATTGCATATGACATTATTGATAGACATAGGATGATGCTATTGATGAACATGAAGTGTTTAAATGTATTCTGAGCTTAAAGACATGCGTTGGACAGAAGAACCTGTTAAACTTGAAGAACTGTAGTAGAGAATTCTGTATAGCTGATACACGTTCTACTGTACCTTGTACCTTTCCAAATAATGTATTAAGTGTTTTATTGCACCCTTGAAGGGCATACAAAAGGTTATCTCCAAGCTCCAGAAGTGTACGGTTTATAGTAAAAGAAGAAGTCGTTTAGAGGATTAAGACTCTCTCTTATGATAACTTGTTTAGATCTACAAACAGCGTGGACATACACCAAGGGGGATTTGTATTACATAACAATGAAACGTGGTACTGAGATCCTGCTTATAACATCTTTAAGGTGATAGTTTATTGTACTATCAAAGGGTGGACTGTTGAAGTCGTATAATTGGATGAACGAAAGTATATTGGTTTAATATTGGTTTGCCGTGCGTATTGCGAAGCGTACGCCACGTGTTACGTGATGTGGTGCGTTCGCACGGTAAAATACGCACGCACACACTCGCATTACAACAGTTAGTTATTTATATAATTTCATATTGGTTCTGTTACACTGTAATTCAGGAGCAGATAGTATTCGGTTTATTATTAGTCTATATATATATATATATATATATATAGATATATGTTGATTATATGTACATTGTAGTGTTATTAAAGGTTTAGGTAATAGGAAAGGTGTCATGCCTGATATCATATTGAAGCCCTAATCATCAGCAGCTGTCCGGTGCAGTCGGCGAAGAGATCGCACATTGCATACTTTAGTTATTGATATTAGAGAGTAAAACCTTTGTATGATACTGGCTATGAAAAGGAGCAGACCCCCTGGAGAGAAGACCCCCACCTTTGGATTCCTTAGATTGAATCAACCTATTACCTGTCTGGCCTGGACCCACCCAACGTCTGGACCTATAGAAACAATCTACGTCATCTCTATTGTTCACAATGAAACACTGACTGTATATATATTAGTTGCATCTCACTGGGGCCTCAGTCAACTCTGACACAATATTCTATACAGAATATTGTCCATCGGGTCCGGTGGGTGCGCAGCGTGCGCAAGCGATTGCATTTGGTATGTACTTATCTTTTGGTATTGGCTGTGCTGTACTGTACTTTATCATGATATAATAATGTATTGAATTGTTGACTATTTACATCTGTTAAAAATAAATCACTTTGTGCTTTGGACACACATACAATTGATTGGGCAATGCTTATTTTAAAACGATAAAATTACTTTAATACTAGCCATAGTAAAAAAAACATCTATCCTTGCTCACTAAGCTAGTAAAGCATAAGCTTGGTTCGTTTACCTTCATAAGTGCAATTAATTTTCCACCAAGCATATTTCTAGGTGCTCATCCACTTCGTAGTCTTTGGTAAGTCCTCCATAAAGTCGATCTGTGTCATATAATATAGAGGCATTGCTGACATCTGCCATGTCTGAAATGACAGAGGATTTCGACGCACAGAGAGTGAATGGAGTGGCGCAACGGGCTGTGTGTCTCTAATTAATATTATTACAGTGCAAATTGACCCTTATCTGCCCCGACTCCTTCTCTAGTCATGTCCACCAATAGACGGCAGTGCTAAGTAGCCAAAAGCAAACTCTTTGCCATTCTTTCCTCCATATTTGCCTTGATTCATAGAAGTCTATATATACAAAAGAATCATTGATGAAAAACCTGATGATGCACATCACTTATTTACCACTCTTTAACTGTCAGATATTAATTCCTCCCAGCATTCCTTGAGAAAGCACAGCATTTCTGTGTGAAACCTCTGTTTGGGTTTTGGGTTTTCATTTCTTGCTGTCACCCCAATACATGTTCGCTGCATGAATAAAGGGATTAATATCTGACAGGGAAAGATTAGTAAATGTTCTGTCATATTACTTTCTTTCTTCTTGCTTTCACAAGTGATTGTTTATTTTATAATGTACTAGAGATTTGAATAAGCTTACATGGTTGTTAATTACAATTACAATTTAGTTCTACCTATTATGTAGGGATTTGAATGCTCAGGAATGTACAGTGAGCGACTTATTTAGCGCTAGGAGTAAATCCAGTATTTGTGTGTTACATGCATGCAAAAAATGCATTTGCACCCATTGCATCTCAAAATTGTTTGCTCAGCTGAAAATTTGCCTACCCTTTAGCTAGATTTGTTCCTAACTCTAAATGAGGCAAAACATGCAGACATTTTCTTTTCTTATTATTTTCTAATCATTTATTATGATATTTCTGTAAAACCAACACTATGTTAACTAAGCTGCAGCATGCTTCTTTTTTTTTTTTTTCGAAAAATGGCCTTTTATTTAAAATACATTGTGCAATCATCATATTTTACAATATGCAATCTTTTAATGGCTCTGCAAAAAAAAAAAATTCTGGTTGACTTCCACCTTTTAAAAGTGTCCAGTAATAAGATACTAGTATGGGTAATGCCCAGTAATATGGATATCAGTATTCAACTTGCCAGTACTGCAGCAGTGTACTCCAAAATAACATGTCATAATCAATGCACTGCCATAGTGGTCTTCTGTGAGAGGATGCCCCTCGACCGTTGAGCCCATGAAGAGGGCGAAGAAAAGAACGTGTGACTTACCTGATCCGGCGTCGGAGTACATCCTTCTTCTTGCAGCTGCAAATTGGAAATGATTCACTCGCAACCAATCAGTGGCTGCAACAGTGAGCCAATCAGGGCTATTAAATAGCCCTCCCGCGTGGTACAGTTTCATTTCCCCGGTGAGAAGCAAGCTGACAAGATAGCCATAAAGAAAGTGACTCAATCAAGACAGAAGACAGCGCAGTCACGTCAGAAAATACTGAAAAGGAGAAATAAGAATCTGGAGGAGACAAGAAAGAATCCGGCAGAGCAGAAGAGAGAGGAAAGACGACAGTGAAAGCCAAACTAGAGCCGGGAAGCTTCGGGATCAAGTTAGAAGACTGAAGACTCCATCTGGAAGAAGCAGCAGGGGAATGGCAAAAGATTTGTCACGGTTCCCCCCTGCTGCCGTTAAGAACTACGGGATTAAGGTAAGGCCCTCTAGGCAGCCATCTTCCAAGGCACAAGGCTCTGGGCATTTTTCGGGCACTAGGCCCGCATGGCAGCAGAGGGCTTAAGGCCCTGGATCATTAGGTACAATTTAGGTGGTGTATATACTGTGGGACACATTAAGTGTAAAATCAGCTTAACCTGCGCCAGAAGTAAATGCAGGATTAGCCTGTGGCCCCATGTTATTATCAGGAATTGCCTGTGGCACCAATTAAAATTGCAGGAGTAGCCTGTGGTAGCAATTTAAATTACAGGAGTAGTCGGTAGCACGTAATTCATGCACAAGGCCTGTGGAGGTTATATTGACATTAGGCCCAGAGGCAGTTGGCAGGTACATTTGAGGCCGTGCCCAGTCTGTTTCCACTGTACTTTATCTAGGAAGCCATTTTGTGGATTATCCCTCACTTTGAAGTATGATATTGCATTGTACTGTTTGGTGTGATTTGTTTGTAGTATTTTCTCTTTCAGGATTCAGAATTCAGGCCTCCATTAAAGGTAGACTTTTGGAATCCGTTTCCTTGTCTGCATTTTGTAGTTTTTGTCTGTGATCTGACAATCTGTCAGGTGTGAGTCCTCACCAGTACATCGGTGAGTAGGATATTCAGGCAGGATACTTCCTTCTCGAATATAAGTAGTCTCGCACCCAGGCCCAGATCAAATTGAGGTGTCGGCAATCAGAGTTGAGTGAAATGTCTCTGCTCCTAGCCGTCACCTCGTACACTCCCTCTCATTCCACACTGTATATCTGTGCATCCGCAATTTGTTGGAATTCCCCCTAGACACAATTGGTGTGGGGAGCATTGCTGCGGAGTAGGTACCAGCGGTAGATGGACCATTCGGTGAGAAGGTAGGACATCTTTGTGCATCTGTTATTCCTGCAGGTGATACAGGTCAGTATTCTAACAGTTTCTAATTGGCCACCAACAGTACCCAGTTTGAAGCAATAGTGAATGTAATGCAAAGTTACATGGACACAAAACTGTTGGGGAAGCTCTACTACTAGCATTCATAGGCCTTCATTCAGATAATAAAGGCCAAGTGGAGGCAGTAATAAAATAAATAATTACTCTTTTAAAAAAAGGCTCCTCAATTTTGATGCTTCCAATTCGCAAAGGTTCAAATGGCGGACACCGGATGCACGTCTAACACCAACATAGCTGTTAAGGCCGCAGTTATCCGCTTTGCCATAGGATGACTACTGTCGTACTTCGTGCTCATGGCAAACGACTGTTGGACGGTCACATAATGCCAAAAAAAGAGTTGCAAGATGGAATTGTCCTTGGGCCCTCCCACCCACCCTGATGTTGTTGAAATAGGACATGTGCACTTTAACAAACCAATCATTTCAGCGAAAGGGCCTACAAAACTGTGGCTGAAATGATTGGTTTGTTTGGAACCCCCACAAAACAAGCTGGCAAAGAAAAAAAAAAGGTGCAAGATGGAATTGTCCTTGGGCCCTCCCACCCACCGTTATGTTGTTGAAATAGGACATGCACACTTTAACAAACCAATCATTTCAGTGACAGGGCCTACCAAACAACTGTGGCTGAAATGATTGGTTTGTTTGGGCCCCCACAACAAAAAAGCTATTCATCTCTCCCTGTACAAACTAAACAGGCTCTACTGAGGCAAGATGTCGTCCTCATCCTCATCCTCTGATTCCTCTCCCCCTTCAGTGTGTACTTCCTCATCCTCACACATTATCAATTCGTCCCCGCTGGACTCCACAACCACAGGTCCCTATGTAGTATCTGGAGGCCAGTGCTGTACTTGATTGAGGAATTGATAATTCATTTTTATGAACATCATTTTTTCTATGTTTTGCGGAAGCAACCTCCTTCGCCGCTCACTGACCAGGTTCCCCGCTGCACTAAAAACTCTTTCCGAGTACACACTGGAGGAAGAACAACTAAGGTAAAATAGAGCCAGTTTGTACAGGGGCTTCCAAACTGGCTTTTTTTCCTGCCAGTAAGAATATGGACTGTCTGACATGTCTACTTAGATGGTGTCAGCAAAGTAATTGTCACGGGCACTAGGAGTCTTTACCCAGGAATCACCAGATGGTAGGCTTACCAGAGCAATGTAGATGGTAATAGGGTACTCTGGTAGCTGGGTGATCACGGAACATGAAATGATGGCCGATGAGATGCTCAGGAAAGTCTATGACTAGCAACACTGGTAATAATGAGGTAATGATACACAAGGAACTGTATGGACAAGGACACGTGAAGGTAGTCAGTGGTCTGCGATAGCAAGTTGCACCACTGCTATAGTGAGGAGGAATGTCCAACAGAAACAAGGAGGTGATGAGAGTCAGCGGTCTGCGGGTAGCAAGTTGTACCGCTGTCTGAGTGAAGGAATGGAATCCAAGTGGAGGTATCCAGGTAGTCAGTGGTCTGCGGTAGCAAGCTGTACCACTGCTATGTGAGAGGATAATGGAACAGGTGATACCGGAAACAGGGATCAGTGGTCTGACATCAGCAAGTTGTACCACTGAATATATATGTGAGGAGGTGCACGGGGAAAGACTGCGACACAGGATATACACAGGCACCTTATACACGATCCACAGTAATATGCACAATATAGATATATATATATGTAAATGACTGATCAGGTCTGCAATCTAGAAAGTCTCTTGAAGTAGTCCAGCACAATGATAACACAGTCAATGATGGCAATAGACTCAGCGGATAGCAGACTCCAGAGAGAACCAAACACAGTCCAGCAAGATATGCAATACACAGCACAGTCAATGAGAAGTATGCATACCGTGGTTCAGCAGTAGCAGTCAGATGGGATTGCAGCGGTACCTGAGCGGCTGGAGACCGACTGGATAGGAAGTCCCTGGATAGGAGAAGCAGCGGTCTAGCAGGTGCAGCGCACAGGTGAGTAGACTGACAGGGACACGAATCCACAGGAGTCAGCAACACGTGGAACTGGACTCATAGGAAACCCAGGAGAATGGAGATGATCCAGCAGAGGGTAGTAGAAGAGATACCAATCCAATGCTGACAGGAGGGTAGAGGCCAGTGGAACACGTGAAGGCGTGGAGAGTGGATCAGCAGGAGATGGACGATAGCGCTGACCACAGCGGCAGGACTCAGCGGCACACGGAGGTAACCAGTAGCAACCACAGGAACCAACAGCGATGGGAAACAGGAGTGCAGCGCAGGGCCGGAGCTGTAGATCACGAAGTGTAGCAGATGGTATGAAAAGCGGCAGTCTCGAGGAAGTCACAGCAAAGATGAGATGAGAGTGTAGTGCACGGAGGCAGCGGATAGTAATCAGCTGGCAGTCACGATGTTGAACACAGGCGAGTTGCAGGCAGGAGACTGTAGTGCACAGAGGCAGCGGATAGTAGTCAGCTGGCAGTCACGATGTTGAACACAGGCGAGTTGCAAGCAGGAGACTGTAGTGCACAGAGGCAGCGGATAGAAATCAGCAAACAGACTTGATGAGAAGCAGGTGAGTGAGGTAAAAGCTGGAGTGCACGGAGGCAGCGGATAGCAATGAGTAAACAGTCACATTGATATAAAATAACGTTGAAGTGGTGTAGAAACTGTAGTGCACGGAGGCAGCGGATAGGAATCAGCAAACAGTCATGATGATACAGTTGATGGTAGAAGTGGTATGGAACCACAGAAATAGAAGTGGTTTGGAAACCACAGGAATCAGCAGCACTGAATACACAAGTAATACAGGCACACCTTCAGAGACTCATGAGGAATGAGACTCCAAGATCAGGCAATGTGGTGGTGACCACAGGTGCTTAATATAGGGAGGTTGCCTGATCTGCCAATTAAGTTAAAGGGGTATACACTGAAGTATAGAAAAGGGCTGCGCATGCGCAGACCCTCAGGATGGTGGACGGCCACGGTTCCTAAATGTCCGGGAAGAGGCACTCACGGTCCGGTGAGTGACAGTACCCCCCCTTTTAAAGGTGGGCACAGAACGCCTGGAACCGGGCTTGTCCGGATTTTTGGAGTAAAACTTCTTCAAAAGGGCAGGAGCATTAAGATCTTCAGCTTTGATCCAAGAGCGCTCCTCAGGACCAAAGCCCTTCCAATGAACGAGGAAATGGAGGACTCCTCGCGAAATTTTTGCATCTAGTACCTCGGTAATCTCAAAATCCTCCTCCTGATGGACTTGAACTGGCTGCGGAGCTGAGGGAGGAGTTGAAAAACGGTTGATAATAAGAGGTTTGAGCAAAGATACATGGAAGGCATTAGAAATCCGAAGACTCTTAGGAAGAAGGAGTTTCACACATACTGGATTGATAACTTGAATGATCCTATATGGACCAATAAAACGAGGGGCGAATTTCATGGATGGAACCTTCAAACGAATATTTTTTGTGGATAACCAGACACGATCTCCAATTTTTAGTGGTGGAATAGCCCGCCTCCTCTTATCAGCGAAAGATTTATATTTGATAGATGTCTTCTTTAAACAGGTTTTGACCTGAGACCAGATATTTTTAAAGGTCTGACAAACAGTTTCCACCGCAGGAACTTGGGTGGGCGGGAGGGCAGGAAATTCCGGAAAAGACGGATGGTGACCGTGAACCACCAGCACTTGACTTTTTGAAGATGACTCCTGAGATCCATCTTCAACGTCCGATGACGTCACGAACGCCCGATGAGGAGGAAGGCGTTCAGACTGAACCTTATCACACAGATCCGTAGATGAAGGATCCTGTGGAGGAGGACCTGGTGGAATAGACGAATGCTGTCTTTTGAATGAAACCACTTGAGAGAGACAACGATGATGACATTCAGCTCCCCAAGATGTAACTTGAGAAGTGCGCCAGTCAATCTGGGGAGAGTGACACTGAAGCCATGGAAGGCCTAAGACAATCGGACTTGTCGTAACAGGAAGAATTAAAAACGAAATCTCTTCATGGTGTAGCCCACCAATCTGAAGCGTTACTGGAGACGTACTCTGGGTGATGAGACCATTGATGAGACGTGATCCATCCATAGCAGTCACAGTAATCGGTGTTTTCAAAGTAATCACTGGTAGGGACCATTGATTCACTAATGATTTGGAAATGAAATTTCCTGCTGCTCCGGAATCAATCAATGCCTGTGACTCAAAGGCTTTGGTAGCACAGGAAATCGTAACATCAAAGGCGCAGACTTTAGATTTCATGGAAGATGGAGAGGACTCCAGGAACCCTAACCTTATCTCCCCAGTATTGGTTAGAGCCCGGCATTTCCTGGGACAAGAATTGAGCATATGCGTAGAATCGGCACAATAGATACAAAGTCTATTCTTTATTCTTCGGTCCCTCTCCTCTAAAGTTAATTTGGAGCGACCTATCTCCATGGGTATCACCGGAGATGAAGCTGGGTGAAATTGAGGATTTGAGAGAAGAGGTGTTTTAACCGAAGTTGTTTTCTCAGTTTCTCTTTCACGAAACCTCAGGTCTACCCGATGGCAAAGAGAGATCAAATCTTCTAAAGAGGAGGGTAGTTCTTGTGAAGTCAGTGCGTTTTTAATTTTATCGGAAAGCCCCTGCCAGAAGGCGGCAAGTAGTGCTTCAGTGTTCCACTGAAGTTCAGAGGCTAAGATCCTAAATCGAATGACGTACTGAGCCACAGTGCGAGATCCTTGGCGAAGACGGAGAATGCTGGATGCAGCGGAAATAACACGACCTGGTTCATCGAATACACTTCGGAACGTGGAAATAAATTCGGCACTATCCTGTAACAATGGATCGTTTCTTTCCCACAGAGGGGAAGCCCAAGCCAGGGCTTGTCCTGAAAACAATGAAATAAGATAGGCCACTCTGGAACGATGGGTAGAAAAATTTTGAGGTTGGAGCTCAAAATGAACTGAGCATTGAGTAAGAAAACCCCTACAGGTTTTGGGGTCTCCATCATATTTTGACGGAGTAGGCAGGTGTAGCGTGGAAGCA
This sequence comes from Mixophyes fleayi, assembly GCF_038048845.1. NCBI lineage: Eukaryota > Metazoa > Chordata > Amphibia > Anura > Limnodynastidae > Mixophyes > Mixophyes fleayi. Next base: position 147,200,478 of record NC_134406.1, on the reverse strand, counting down.
GTAGACACCTGGGATGGCACAGGGGAAGAAGATGACGACACGGAAGGGTCAACAGTGGCTGCTACCCTTGGCACAGAAGTTACTTGGGCGACTAAAGTCTGATAACATTGCAGCAACTGTTGTTGACGAACATCTTGTTGTTCCATACGGGTAACCAGATATTGCAGCATCTCCTTGGCGGTAGGTTCCACATCTGGGTCTGTCATGGCCTGATCTTACTGTCACGGGCACTAGGAGTCTTTACCCAGGAATCACCAGATGGTAGGCTTACCAGAGCAATGTAGATGGTAATAGGGTACTCTGGTAGCTGGGTGATCACGGAACATGAAATGATGGCCGATGAGATGCTCAGGAAAGTCTATGACTAGCAACACTGGTAATAATGAGGTAATGATACACAAGGAACTGTATGGACAAGGACACGTGAAGGTAGTCAGTGGTCTGCGATAGCAAGTTGCACCACTGCTATAGTGAGGAGGAATGTCCAACAGAAACAAGGAGGTGATGAGAGTCAGCGGTCTGCGGGTAGCAAGTTGTACCGCTGTCTGAGTGAAGGAATGGAATCCAAGTGGAGGTATCCAGGTAGTCAGTGGTCTGCGGTAGCAAGCTGTACCACTGCTATGTGAGAGGATAATGGAACAGGTGATACCGGAAACAGGGATCAGTGGTCTGACATCAGCAAGTTGTACCACTGAATATATATGTGAGGAGGTGCACGGGGAAAGACTGCGACACAGGATATACACAGGCACCTTATACACGATCCACAGTAATATGCACAATATAGATATATATATATGTAAATGACTGATCAGGTCTGCAATCTAGAAAGTCTCTTGAAGTAGTCCAGCACAATGATAACACAGTCAATGATGGCAATAGACTCAGCGGATAGCAGACTCCAGAGAGAACCAAACACAGTCCAGCAAGATATGCAATACACAGCACAGTCAATGAGAAGTATGCATACCGTGGTTCAGCAGTAGCAGTCAGATGGGATTGCAGCGGTACCTGAGCGGCTGGAGACCGACTGGATAGGAAGTCCCTGGATAGGAGAAGCAGCGGTCTAGCAGGTGCAGCGCACAGGTGAGTAGACTGACAGGGACACGAATCCACAGGAGTCAGCAACACGTGGAACTGGACTCATAGGAAACCCAGGAGAATGGAGATGATCCAGCAGAGGGTAGTAGAAGAGATACCAATCCAATGCTGACAGGAGGGTAGAGGCCAGTGGAACACGTGAAGGCGTGGAGAGTGGATCAGCAGGAGATGGACGATAGCGCTGACCACAGCGGCAGGACTCAGCGGCACACGGAGGTAACCAGTAGCAACCACAGGAACCAACAGCGATGGGAAACAGGAGTGCAGCGCAGGGCCGGAGCTGTAGATCACGAAGTGTAGCAGATGGTATGAAAAGCGGCAGTCTCGAGGAAGTCACAGCAAAGATGAGATGAGAGTGTAGTGCACGGAGGCAGCGGATAGTAATCAGCTGGCAGTCACGATGTTGAACACAGGCGAGTTGCAGGCAGGAGACTGTAGTGCACAGAGGCAGCGGATAGTAGTCAGCTGGCAGTCACGATGTTGAACACAGGCGAGTTGCAAGCAGGAGACTGTAGTGCACAGAGGCAGCGGATAGAAATCAGCAAACAGACTTGATGAGAAGCAGGTGAGTGAGGTAAAAGCTGGAGTGCACGGAGGCAGCGGATAGCAATGAGTAAACAGTCACATTGATATAAAATAACGTTGAAGTGGTGTAGAAACTGTAGTGCACGGAGGCAGCGGATAGGAATCAGCAAACAGTCATGATGATACAGTTGATGGTAGAAGTGGTATGGAACCACAGAAATAGAAGTGGTTTGGAAACCACAGGAATCAGCAGCACTGAATACACAAGTAATACAGGCACACCTTCAGAGACTCATGAGGAATGAGACTCCAAGATCAGGCAATGTGGTGGTGACCACAGGTGCTTAATATAGGGAGGTTGCCTGATCTGCCAATTAAGTTAAAGGGGTATACACTGAAGTATAGAAAAGGGCTGCGCATGCGCAGACCCTCAGGATGGTGGACGGCCACGGTTCCTAAATGTCCGGGAAGAGGCACTCACGGTCCGGTGAGTGACAGTAATCCTCCACCATTTTTTCAATTGTGACAGCATCCAATGCAGCGACAGTAGATATGTCTGCAATGGTTGGCAGGACCTTCAGTCCGGACCAGATGTTCTCAGCATCCCCGCAAGCGGGTCTTTTAGGAAAACTGAGCTTTTTTCCTCGCAGCCACAGGTGTTGAAGAAAATGAAGGAGGAGCTGTTGGCATGTTACGGTCCTCTTCAGAGGACAATCTCCTGACCAGCAGGTCTTTGCACCGCTGTAGACTTGTGTCCGCCGGAAACAGAGACACAACATACGCTTTAAACCGAGGATCCAGCACGGTGGCCAGAATGTATTCCTCTGACTTTAAAAGAGTGACCACCCTCGGATCCTGGCAAAGCGTACGAAGGGCTACATCCACAAGAGCTACATGCTTTGTTGAATCGCAATGGTTTACCAGCTCCTCCCTCACTTTCTCCAGCTGCTTCTGCAACAGCCTGATCAGGGGAATCACCTGACTCAAGCTGGCAGTGTCGGAACTGAATTCTCGTGTGGCAAGTTCAAACGGCTGCAGAACCTTGCACAACACGGAAATCAGTCTCCACTGCGCTTGACTCAGGCGCATCCCCACTCCTTTTCCTATGTCGTAGGTGGCTGTGGAGGCTTGAATGGCCTTTTGCTGCTCCTCCATCCTCTGCAGAATATAGAGGGTGGAGTTCCAGCGCGTCACAACCTCTTGTTTGAGGTGATGGCAGGGCAGGTTCAGACTTTTTTGATGTTGCTCGAGTCTGCGGTAGGCACTGGCAGAATGCCGAAAGTGTCCAGCAATTTTGCGGGCCACCGCAAGCATCTCCTGCACACCCCTGTCACTCTTCAGGTAATGCTGCACCACCAAATTAACGGTGTGGGCAAAACATGGGACGTGCTGGAAATTGCCCATATGTAATGCCCGCACAATGTTACTGGCGTGGTCTGACTCCACAAATCCCCAGGAGAGTGTCTAAGTGGGGTAAGCCACTGTGAGATTATTTCCCTCAGTTTCTCTAAAAGGTTGTCAGCGTTGTGCCTCTTATTAAAACCTGTGATACACAATGTTGCCTGCCTTGGCACGAGCAGCCATTGTGGAGATGCTGCTACTGATGCAGCTGCTGCTGTTACTGCGGAAGGCGATGCATCTACCCAGTGGGCTGTCACAGTCTGTTACGAGCCGCGGCGGTGCCCAGCCGCCGCGACTCCCTTACCTCCGTCCCGGCCGTCGCTATGATGACCAGGACGTCACTTCCGGGGGCTCGGCCGGGATGCTGATTGTGAGAGCGCCGCGTCCTAGCAAGGGGAACTGCTGGGCGCGTGCACATCTAGATAGCCTGTGGGCTAATTAATACAATGGGCTGTATTCTTGCAGAGCTAGGCTCTGATTGGTTGGGGCTAGTATTTAAGGCAATGAGGTCTGCTACCTCATTGCCGGTTATAGCTTCTGTCTCACAGTCTGCTGACCTGCTTGTTCTTGTTTCTGTTCCTGTGTATTGTATCCTGCTGACCTCTCGTGTATGACCCTTGGCTTTGGATTTGGACTTCGCTTGTGTATCCCGTGACCCTGACCTTTGGCCTGTTTACCGTTTCTCCTGTTTGCCTGTGACCCTTGACCCCAGCCTGTTAACTGGACTTGCTACCTGCTGCCGGCCCTTGACCTCTGCGTGGACCACACTCCGCTTGCCTGGGTTCTCCCCAGCCGGTACACACTTCACGACCCTCTGTCAGTCTGCAGCCCAGCCTGTCCCCACCATCAGGGGCTCCAGTGAACACCTGATTGGCAGAGTAGACTCCGGGTTGTGTTGTGCCGGCTGGAGGGGTTCCTAACATTATAACCGGCCCACACATGGAGACGAGGTTGGAATGGATGCAAGTGGATCCACACCATCTCCGGCACAAACCCTAGGGGGCCATGTTGAGTCCTTGTATCAGATGATCCAGGGATTGGCTGAGCGTTTGTCTGTTCAAGAAGAAGCCGCAAAAACTTCACAACCCACTCCGAGTTCCACCTGTGAACCTAAGATGAATTTGCGGCTCTGGAAATAGATCCCTGTTTCGGAATTTCAGGAAGAGCTGCAAACTCTATTTCCGGTTGAGACCCCGCTCCTCCGGGTCAGAGCAACAAAGAGTCGGGATTATCATTTCCCTCCTACAAGGTGACCCCCAGTCCTGGGCTTTTTCTTTGCCACAGACCAGCCCTGCCATGCAGTCCGTAGACGCTTCCTTTGAGGCATTGGGTCTACTATATGATGACCCGGATCGAGTGGCCTCCGCGGAAGCTCATCTACGGGCGGCCTTGAAACAAGGCCGGCGGTCGGCAGAAGGATACTGCGCTGAATTCCGTAGATGGTCACCTGATAGTGGATGGAATGACCCCGCCTTACGTAGTCAGTTCCGTCTCGGCCTATCGGAACAGATCAAAGACTCTTTGGTGCAATACCCATCTCCTACCTCTCTGGAGGATCTGATGCACCTCTCCATTAAAATCGACAGGAGGTTTAAAGAGCGGAAAACCAAAAAGGAGACATCATCACCTCCATCCGCCTTCGTTCCTGTTTCCACGGATGGTGAGGAACCGATGCAATTAGGAGCATATCGTCTTTCCCCTGAGGAAAGAGACAGGAGACGTTCACAAGGCCTATGTCTTTATTGTGGCACAAGAGGCCATTTCTCCCGTTCCTGCCCAAATAAGCCAGGAAAAGAGCATGCCTAGGGAACGAGGGGAAAGTTCACCTAGGTCTGCAGATTTTCTCCCCGAAAAATGCTGTATTGATCCCTGCACAGCTCACGTTCAGTACTCGTTCCATGGACCTGGCAGCCTTCATTGATAGTGGAGCTGTGGGCAACTTCCTTGACATCGGGTTCGCCCGCGCTGCTGAAATTCCGATGGTAAGACTCACGTCTGCTATTACTGTCTGTGGCTTAGATGGAAGTCCGTTACCTGGTGGCAAGATTTTCTGGGAGACCCAACCACTACAGTAGAATATCGGAGCTCTCCATTCAGAGTCAATAACCTTCCTCCTTATTGATTGCTCATCGGTTTCCTTGATCCTGGGCCACCCATGGCTTTCCCGGCATAACCCTGTAATGGACTGGGTAAAAGGAGAAATTGTCCAGTGGAGTTCTTACTGTGAACAGTCCTGCTTGTCACTGCCGCTGCGGGTGATCCAGTCTATTCCGGAGCAACTTCCCTCACAATACCACGACTTCTGGGACGTGTTTTCCAAGAGAGCTGCGGATACTCTACCACCTCACCGTGACTTCGACTGCGCCATCGAACTCATACCTGGTTCCAAGTTACCCAAGGGACGCCTGTATTCCCACTCGGCTCCCGAGACCAAGTCCATGCAGGATTATATTGAGGAGAAGTTGGAAAAGGGCTTCATCAGGCCATCCAAATCTCCAGTAGGAGCTGGTTGTTTTTTTGTGTCTAAAAAAGACAGAGGACTAAGACCCTGTATTGACTACAGAGGATTGAACCTCATCACAGTCAAAATAACCTATCCACTTCCTCTCATCTCTGTATTGTTCGATCAACTAAGAGGTGCAACAGTCTTCACCAAAATTGATCTTCGGGGAGCATATAACCTCATACGTATAAGAGCAGGTGATGAGTGGAAGACGGCATTCAATACGCTCTCTGGCCACTATGAATATTTGGTCATGCCGTTTGGTATTAGTAACGCCCCTGCAGTATTTCAGGATCTAATTAATGAAGTGCTACGTGAGTTTCTGGGACATTTCGTTGTGGTTTACTTGGACGACATCCTCATATATTTGGACTCGTTGTCAGTACACCAGGGTCATGTCAGACAAGTTTTACAAAAGTTGCGAAAACATCATCTCTATGCTAAACTCGAAAAATGTGAGTTTGAGGTTCAGAAGGTATCCTTTCTTGGTTATATGATCTCCTCGGAAGTATTCTCCATGGACCCAACCAAGGTCCAAGCAATCTTAGACTGGGTACAACCGAATAACCTCAAGGCGGTCCAGAGATTCCTGCGATTCGCCAACTATTACAGGAGATTTTTTGGGACTGCTTAAACAGTGAACGTAGTAATATAGATTGCAGTTCCTATTTTTTGGGACTGTTTAAACAGTGAATGTAGTAATATAGATTGCAGTTCCTATTTTTTGGACTGCTTAAACAGTAAACGTAGTAATATTGATTGCAGTACCTATTTTTTGGGACTGCAATAATATATTGCTCTATAATATTTTTTATAATTTTTAAATTATTTTTTTATATTTTTTTTTTAATTTTTTTTTTTTTTAGGCTATAATTAGCTATGTTGAGAGCTGTATTGCTATTTGTTTACTGTTTTGTCCTGTAATACCATTTACTGTTTGTTGCTTGCCATATGTACAGCACTGTGGACCATTTGTGGTGCTTTAAGTAAAGGATAATAATAAACATAAAGCAGGACAATATTTGAGTGCTACATGCAGGCAGTGTTTACTGCATGTCAAAAAAGATAAATTTGCATACCTGACATCTCGAATTGGTGTGGCCACGTACATATTGGCACCATTAAACTTTATTTGCTGCAAACTTTAAATCAGGCCTTATATGTGTCATTTGAGAGACTAATTAGCAGCTTATATGTTCTCACCCATAATTGCAGAATGATTTGTCCATATAGAAATAAGTAACCCAGGGACTGCAATTGTTTAGAAATACAAGTAACCACAAGCTGCTTACTAAAACAATGTAGAAATTATGCAATTCTGCAAGATACATTAGTATAACACATGTGGAACACTAGTATTATTATCCTTAAAAGTTTTGCTAATGATCATACACAATAATATAGTAATACAAAAAGGAAACAAATTTTGCCAAGTGTTTACAACTGTTAGTTCATGGTGAAGTCACAGTAAACACTATAAATATAGCATTACCCTATCTGTACACAATATAAGAAGTGTCATAAACAAAAAAGTACACATACACTAAGAAATGTGTAAAACACACGTAGCACATAGTAATTGAAGTGTGGGATACCCAAAACAGGATAGTGTACTTTAGTGGGCTTTAAAAAATGTGTAATACACTCCCCTCCAAATACCTCACAGACTTACTTTAGCCACATCTGCACAGGATAGAGTTGGGCATAGGTACACACGATGAATTGTATAGTTAGAGTTTGGTGTGGGTATATCTGAAGTATGCTTGTTGTAAGTACTTTTCTTTTTTAGTTACTCATATCTTACAATGAATGTAAACATATATACGCATTAATCTTTTCCTACATACACAAGGGGTGCATATGCGTTCAGCTCTAAAAACACTCCATTATGTTTAGGCCATGTTTTGTCTCATATGAGCTCGAAAGTCCTGAAGAAGAAAATCCTTTGGATCCAATCTCACTTATTTAAATTGAAGAGGTCCTATGTAGTCAGGCATCCTCCTTGTTATTATATGATTCCAGATGTGGGTTGTTGCTGCTCCTGCTTTAAGCTTTCTTATGTGCTAGAGCTGATGATCTTTGTTTCAGTTCTTTTTTGTTCTTTTACATAGTACTCTACCCTGTTACGTTATACTTGCCTTCTATTTTACTCAACGCATTACCATGGAAGAGACCATTTAGGTTCCAAATGAGTCTATGAATTTATTATTTCTGCCTGTACCGTCCCAACACATAATATAATATAAAAAGCTGGACTTTCCTTTTAAAATTAAACTTACTTTTTTTTGTTTACCTTCCAATTTCTCTTTAAATAATGTTTCAAAGAGACTCATTTCACAAAATCATTCTGTTCACAATTTTTACATGGATTGTTTCCATCTTTTCTTCATGACCCTTGGGAATGCTAACCATGGAGGATTTATAATTCTACATATTCAGTTCCCCTTTGCTGTTACAAAATACTGTAATGGATCAGGAGGGACATTATATTATTTTCAATGCCCCATTGACCAATTCCCAAGCACCATATGTAGATTTTGCAGTACCATTATCTATTAAGCTATGTAATTTTATACCTGATTAGGACTCATTTACTAAAATTGCAATGAGGTGCAAAATCACTCAGACGCTTGATTTAATTGTCTAAATAGATCATAGCTATTTGCTGGTTGGTACTGTGGTTCAGGGCAAAGTAAATGAGCTTTAAAAGTGTCTTTCTAGTTTCATGGAACCTGACGCAGACAAGTGTTCACAAAAATACACTTCATGACTTGTTGTAGATAAAAGTTAAGTTGTTCATTGAACTTAGCAATGTTTTCACAACATATCTAATAAGCTTGACCGTCTTTTGGCCTCTAATCTGATGGTTAAATCTGACTATAATGGTTTTAATTTATAATTTACTGTCAACATATCAAAAGGCTTTCCTCCAACCCCGGCACCATATATGGTTCATGACAATATTACAATAAATCGTCTGCAGTAATAGTATCTGCTAAAACTGTGCTACTCAGATTCCCTACTCAGTGTACTAAAAAAAACCCGCTTTCCACAATACAAAACGTTCAATTTCCTAATACATTGTACCAATACAATGTTTCTACGCAGTACACTAAAATACACAAGCCGCACTCCCTGCATACTATATAAACAAACAGCATCATTGTGCTAATACAAACCTACACACCATGTACTCTTTAGTTGTTTCTGATTTTGCTGCTGCATGAAATTTGAGAGTCTCCCGGTTGTTGTGGGAGAGTAGGCAAATATGGGTGAGAGTTAAATTCCTATATTTTAACTGGTTTCTAACTTTGTCACAAAATAATCAATGTGTCTGAAATTTTTAATTGAGGATTTGACTGATAGTATTTATACTGGATAATTTGCTTTAAACTATTTTAATAAACTTCAAGGGTGTTTGAGCACCTGCTGCTTTAAAAATCCTTTAAATAGTTGATAGTGATTGCATAACATCATAATGGATACAAATAGTGATTGACTGTTGCAGAATGCAGCATCACCTGACCTAGTGGATTAATTCTTCTTCACAGTCTCTCATACTGCCCCCCTGGAGGACATAGTAGTTCCATGTTGTAATATGACATAAAATACAAAGATCATAAAACCAGCAACATTCTTATTAGTCTGTAGTCAATGACAAAAATTTGAAGATAAAATATTTGCAGTATAATTCATGTATCAGCCCCAAAATATTAACTACAAGATTATATACAATATAATGAGTGATATGTAATGATAATGAGTGAGATGCAAGCAGATCCAATTGTTTGACCCAATGTCCAAGCAACTAGATTCTTGTCCAAAGTGACTACATGAGGGGGCACAAGTACAGATCCCATCATTTGTTAACCAGTCTATATCACAGGATCACAGGTGATCCATATTCCCGGTCCACACACAACTGACTCATAAATAGAATAGGTTGAAATATATGGATTTGATAAAGGGGACTTGTACCATCAAGATATTGACTACTGTGACCAAATACTGTATAGTCCACACTTTCATTGTCTTATCTTGTCACAGGGCATTTTTTTTAAATAACAATTATTTTCTGTTAGTGTAGATCACGTCCACTAAGCTCAACTATTTTAACAAAAGTAAAGTTCCATAATGTATAATTGAATACAAAGGTTTTTGGGCCATATTGTATTTTGGCAACTTTTAACTTCGATGTGTCTTTGATTTGTGTAGTTAAAAAGGCTTATTATACTTTTGCTTTTTCACTTGTGTTTTGGTGTTGCAACAATTGAATTTTCAGCTGCATAGTGTGATAACAAAACTATTGAAAAATCTGAGAGAAGTCTGAACATTACAGTGTTTTTCAAGAGTTTAGTAATATTCTTCATTTTTATTTAGCATTGTTAGTCTTTTGATCAGCTCTGCAAGCTTGTGCTCACATCTGAAGTTTAAAAATATATTCTTTTTGTGCTTCTTTGTGCTCAAATGTGTTCATCAATAAATGACATTGCTTCATGGCACAGCAATAACAATATATCTGTAGCTACTGACCTGTGTACAGCGCTCTTCCTGTTCCTGTCTGTCCTTGATGGAGCCGCCAAAATTGATTTCCCTGCATGCTGAAACATTGGGCTGATGCACAAGGACACAAAATCAGAGGGAATTCTCATTATCGTGTAGCACAAACAGTTATAGACAGCAAAAAGTGACAAAGATGAAGCTGTGATGGTGATTGGTAACAACTTACAATTTTGTGCCTTGATTGTACTGACAATAAATAGACATTTGCATTCCAATTGCACTTTACTTTGAATTCCCTTAATATCTTTATCATTTGTGTTGCAAAACTTTTATTACTGTGCACCCATCATGTACAAACAGTGGAGGCAATCAATGAGTTGTCTGAACCAAAAATTTTGAACTTTAAGAGATCTATTTCTCAAATAGTGGCCATATGAAAGATGTTCTACCGCCACTCATCACAGCGATAGAGAATTCGTCTTGCTTCTATTTAGCAATAAAATGCTTCTATTTATCAAGCGTTAGCCACCTGGTGCACTAGAACTTCCAGTAGCAGGTTCCATAATAAAACAATAAATAATGTTAAAAAATGTATATAAATTAGAAGAATCCCCTCCTCACTTTATTTAAAAAAAATTATAATTTTTCTGGGTATCACCGACTGCTTTACATGGGGAAGCTTTTCCGGATGCCCCAGCTGGAGTCCACATACTTTACGCAATAAGTCCTCCTCTGCAACAGGTTGCCATGTTTGAGGGAGGTCCTACTCTTACTAAACAGGCAGATAATGACTTTGCTGAAAATTTTTATTACATTTTGCAAGTTTCAAAAGGGTACAGAAATAAAGAAGGGTAGGGAAAGGATGTGAGGTACGGGGGAAGGGAAGGAGGGGAAGCAACACAACAATAGATCCTAAAAAAATTGCACAAAGACCTGAAAGTACTGAAATACTTCTGTAGATAAATAGTTACGCTTGTATACTTCAAACCTCCTAGATTGATTTTGTAAAATAACATTATCTTAGCAATACAACATTAACAGTTACAAAGAGTCAACAGTTGCAACCTGTCCATAATCCTGAGGAGGAGCGCCCACCCTCTCTGTTACATATACATGCCAACTGTGCCATTTCACCAGCAGAGATGTAGCCGTCGTGGAATAGGGCACCCCCAAACTCTCCATTTCAAAACTATAGTTCACATTTGAAATAATCTTTGTCAGTGGAGGAGGTAATGATTGCTTTCATGCTTGTGCTATGGCCACCCTGGTGGCTATAAGGACATATCCCAGTACATATCTATCCCATTAATGGATTGCCTCCAAAAGCTCAAAGACTTTGGCCCATAAGGGTTGTATAACTGGGCAAGACCAGGACGTGTGAAAAATGTCTCCTCGTTCTGAGCAATTGCGCCAGCAGAGTGGGGACATCGAGGGCCACATCCTATGTAATTTCTCAGGGGTGACATATTTCCGATTGATAAACTTAACTAACATTTCTATGTGGTTTAAACATCTGGACATTTTAAAAGGGTTCCGAAAGATATGTTTCCACTCCTCACTGGAGAATCCTAAGTGGAGGTCTGCCTCCCATTGGAGCTGAACCTTGGATTTCGGCAAGTCAGATTGTGTATTCAGAAGATTGTACCAGAATATGATACTAGCTTTGTTACAGCCCTTTGTCAGTTTAGTGAAGTTTAGTGATGGGGTTGGTCGTATAGGCAGTCCCTTATGTGGCAGTGTTGAAATCCAGTGTCTTAACTGTAGATATTTGTAAAACTGACCTCTATGTCTAGTAGAGACAAATTCCCCCAGCACACTGCTATAGCCAGCAACAGATCTGCTATTTCTACTGTAGATAAAAATGCAAAAGTCTCAGTTGCACACATTTGCAAATGTATGTTGAAGCCACCCACCACGCCAAGGTGATTTTGCTAATAGGGTGGTCCTACTCTAAACAATGAGAGTCCCATATATTTGGGCCATACATATGTGTTTTTAAATTGAGAGCTAACTTACCAAAGAGGTACCCCAGAGACCTCCAAATAGCAATCCAATGTCAGTACTCCCCCTCAGCTACTGACACCAACATGCCTCTCAGACAAATAAATAAAAAACTGGTAGTTGCTCAAATCAATTTATAGGCTATAACAGGTGCATGAAAGGGTGGGGTTATCCTAAAAGGAAAAAACAGAGACAAATTCCCCCAGCACACTGCTATAGCCAGCAACAGATCTGCTATTTCTACTGTAGATAAAAATGCAAAAGTCTCAGTTGCACACATTTGCAAATGTATGTTGAAGCCATCCACCACGCCAAGGTGCTTTTGCTAATAGGGTGGTCCTACTCTAAACAATGAGAGTCCCATATATTTGGGCCATACATATGTGTTTTTAAATTGAGAGCTAACTTACCAAAGAGGTACCCCAGAGACCTCCAAATAGCAATCCAATGTCAGTACTCCCCCTCAGCTACTGGCACCAACATGCCTTTCAGACAAATAAATAAAAAGATTTGGGTGTCTTAAATAGTTTAATAGGCATTTAAGCCTAACCAATGGCTGGGAGGAGAAGGAGATAAAGAACTGATCTGCACATACGCAAACCTGAAATCAATATGGCGTCCATGAGCGAGCCATGGTGCTCAGCGCTGAAGAGGAGACCAGCGGGGGTCACAGAGGTTAGTGCAACAGATCCCATCTAGGTGGTCTGTGGGTCTGGTGCGTGACAAATACCAGTAAAAGATATATCATATGTTCAAGGATCAGCTATTGGCGCATGGTGGCTAAAGGACTCACTATCGAATTCCAAGATAGCGTGCATTATCCAGAATGGAAGAAAAGTATTATCAACAGTCAAGGCTGAAGAACACCTGTATTTTCTTGACACTGCAACACAAAAGGTGATTGCAAACACACACAGACACATTGACTGTACTCATGTGTGGCACAGACGACTAAGACACAGACACCCAGACAGCATCAAAGAACTGCAAAAGAGACCTAACAAAGGATCTCACAGTATCAGACTGCTTAACAACAATGAGGCGTGAAAGCTGTATAAAAGCACAAGAATATAAAAGCCACAAGAATAACAATATAAAAGCAAAGTGAGAACAGAGCATTGAGACCACTTGATCTAATACGCAGCGACGTGTGTGACCCAATGAAAGTGCGCACTTCAGGAGGAAACAGATATATAGTGACTTTCATTGATGACTATTCCAAATACACAGTCGCTTATCTGATACAAAGCAAAGATGAAGTACTGAGCAAGTTATAGGATTATGTAACAATGACCAAAAATAAATTTCAAAGAAATCCACTTGCATTTCGTAGTGACAATGTTGGTGAATTCAAAGGACACAAAATAGAGCACTTCCAAAGACAACTCTGCATAGAGCAGCATAAGACAGTACCCTACACACCAGAACAAAAAGCCGAAAGGAAGAACAGAACACTGACTAAAATGATAAGATGCATGTTAACAGATTCAGGACTATCTGAAAAATATTGGGGCAAAGCCTCAATTACAGCCACTTATTTACAGCGCAGACTATTCTCGAGAACAGTGAAGAAAACTCTGTATGAACTATGGCATGGCAAGAAACCTTGTATAAAACATATTAGAGTTTTCCAGTGTAAAGCATTTGTTTACATTCCAGCAGAAAGACGCTGCAGAACCGATCAGTGGATGGGATTCTTGTTGGGTACAGCGAGTGTTCCAAAGGATACAGAATCATATATCCAAAAACAATAAAAGTAACTAAAAGCAACAGTGTGATGTTTGTTGAGGAACTGCAAAATGAAGTGATGATCCCAACAGATCCAGATAAAGAAGAGAGCACTAAGGCTGGGTACACACTAATGTACTTAACTTTCAGTCGATTATGGGGCCAATCACACGATTAACTAATCGTTCGCCCATTATCGACACAAGCAATGCAGCTATTGATCAAGAGATTGAAAGCAGCTGTAAAAGAGATATCAAAGATGAAGAGACACAAGAGTGCATGGCAGATGAAGTAAGGTGCTCAACCAGAGAAACAAAGGTAAAGCACCTGTGTGCCTCCCATATAGAGCAAAAGCCCTTTATGGCTGTTGTTTTCCTCTCCTTGTTGGGCTGGCTAAAATAATGTTTATGAAGTCCTGGAGGCAGCCCTAATAGATGTTATCGTCAAATTCATGAAGTGATTGATAATTCAACATGGTTTCAGATAAGGCAATATCATTTTAAAAACCTACACACAGTTTTTTATGAATTATTTTAAAGTGTATTGTGCTCTCCTGTTCCTGATATATAACTAAACTATATAACAGAGATAGAGAATGTTTCCTGCTTCTATTTATCAATATATTGTTAGCAGGGCAGCTAAATGGTGCTCAGCTCACAAGCAATATACTTATTTTGTACTGTTGACGCCTTGTAATTGTTAATGTTGTATTGCTAAGATGATCTAATTTTACAGATTCAATCTAGGAGGTTTGAAGTATACAAGCGTAACTAATTATCTACAGAAGTGTTTCAGTACTTTCAGGCCTGTGTGCAATTTTTTTAGGATCTACTGTTGTGTCCCTTCCCCCATACCTCACACCCTTTCCCTATTTCTGAAACTTTTGAAACTTGCCAAACGTAATAAAAATTTTCAGCAAAGTCATTATCTGCCTGTTTAGTAAGAGTAGGACCTCCCCCAAAATGGCAACCTGTTGCAGAGGAGGACTTATTGCGTAAAGTATAAAGACTCCAGCTGGGGCCTCCGGCAAAGCTTCCCCATGTAAAGCAGGAGGTGATACCCATAAAAAAAAAAAAAAAAAATATATAAATAAAGTGTGTGGGGGGGAATTCTTCTAATTTATATACATTTTTTAACATTATTTATTCTAGTGCACAAGGTGGCTAACGCTTGATAAATAGAGGCAAGAAAGATTCACTATCGCTGTGATAAGTGGCGATAGAAAAATCATTCATATGGCCGCTAATAAAGAAATAGACTTCTCAAAGTTCAACAATTTATTGGTTCAGACAACACATTGAATGCCTCCACTGTTTGTACATGATGGGTGCACATTGATATCAGTTTTGGGAGAAAACATCTATGACTTTATGATATTAGACAAAAAAGTAGATTAATGCCACCCAAGAGAAGATTGTCAGAAAAGCTGAAGCCAATATGTGCTTGCGACATTGAAGAATAGCCCTGAAACATCCTTAAATAACCTTATTGTGTCATATTGGTAACCAGGATGTATAAATACAAGCAGAACTCTGCTAAGTGATTTCAATCTGTGCCTCACCACAAACTGAATGGCTGAACAATGTAATAAGTATGGAATATGTTTCTGCCATTAAGATGAGCGCAGCACAATCTGTTGAACTTATTGCATATTCTTAGATGTGATGGTTCTGACCTTTTTATTGCTGTGAATGTCCTGCTTTTCCACTTGCCAACACATTATAAAATATTGACAGCAACACTTTGCATCTCTTTCCTTTTAATTGCCAATTTATCTCAACTATGAAACATCTGTCTTCGTATTATTGAAGGGCTGTTTTTCATTACACATGTAGCACCAGGCGGTTTTTCCTTGTTGGTGGCTGCCAACACTTCATGCAGCTTAATGTCGGAGAGTCTGGCATTTCTCCTTGTTTTATTTTTTTCATAAATCTGCCAGTTGTAAAGGTTCTTCCTTTCAGCTGAGAAATGTGATCTCACTATATCTAGGTGTTTGAAAGATTGCCTTAGTGTTAGGTATTTGTAAGCTTATTTTATACACACATTTCTAAAACATATGTTTGGATTGTTCATCTTAATTGAAAGAAATATCAATACTTTATTAATAATCTTTTCACACCTTATATATTTTTAGATCTTTCAAATTTGAAGCCCATTCATTGTATTTAGATTTAGTGGAAAAGAAATGTCCCTTCAAGGGAAACTCTTCTCCTAACTAGTACTTTGTGATCCCTCCATGAGGGGAACAGTATAAGTAGGACCTTGCATGACACTTTGAGCCATTGAAGTGAAACAGATGGAGGTGTCCTGGGAGAGAGGTAGTTGGCACTGTTAGTAGATAGTGTGTATGCAGCTTAAGAAAGGCCAGGTGCCCTAGGCTTTGTGTTTTATGGATAGGCTGTGTGGCCAAGAAGTATGTAGGTTTTGTGTCTACATACTACTTGGCGATTCTGATTCTGATGATACAAACAAGCAGTCCTTTCCAGGGAATTTATACAGAAAGATAGCTGAGAGAAAATATAATTTAGTGAGAGTGGGTTCCTGACAAAAGGATAACACCATTCACAAATGATATTGCCTTGTATTTTAATGGGATTACAGGATAGTACCATATTGATGCCTCTTATTTCTACTAGTGATTTCCGCACAGGCTAGGTATTCTAGGATTGGGGAAAGGTAGTGTGTAACTAAAGATATAAAGGGTATTAGAAATAGGTAGATATAGTGTTCTGTAACAGAAAAGGTGTTCTTAAAAATTGCAATTAATATGTAATGTTGTGATATGATCCCTATAGGGATATAATCTGAGTTATGTGGATAATCAGTACATGGTAGCACAGTTAATTCACAAAAACAACATGGAATAGATGATTCACACAATATTACAATAGCAGGTAAAGTCAAGGTTAGAGTACTGTATGGAAGAAACACAAAAAAACCTTATGATGGGGATGTTGTCTGTTGATAAATGACTCTGTTCAGTAACCAATTAAGTCTCTTTCCATTTGTCAGAAGTAGGTTTTATCACCGTGAGATGAATCTCCAGTTCTTTCTGTTTTCAATGACAGTTGTAGCAACAATTAATAAGCAAATGCAACATGCACAGTACCTATTTGAAGTTCTCCAAAGGAGTAATCTGCAGAAAGTCAATCTTTCCATCAGTCTGCATGCATGTATGAAAAGAAAGAACTAAACAATAGCTATAATTAAAAGGAAAAATATTTTAATGATTAACAACAAACTAGTGCTAGGAGCTAACTAAATAGATATTCAATAGTTAACAAGTCTTTTCCAAGTCACTGTGTTGTGAGCAGCAGCACATGACCACTCAATCCGTGTGTGTTCCATCTTGGAGCGCACAAGCTTTTATTTCCTATGTCCAGTTTCTTGTTAGTGTCTGGAGGCTTGGTTCCAACATGTTTCATCACTGTGGAGGAGTGACTTCTTCAGGGGAATATGGCATATGCGTACTGCGTGTTAACATCTATAGATGCAGGGGTGGGTGTTGCTATGCTTTTCTTATTTGTGTCACAAGAGTTCACATAATACGTCTCTATGCAGTATGCATCAAACATTTTTTTTTCTCTTCAATTGCTGCAGTAGTTATCAGTTCTATAGATGCAGACTGTTCGTGTAATAACAATGTCCAAATGGTGCAGAGGAATCGCCGATCTCTCACGCAAATTGTCCATAATTGGAAACTCAAAATGGTCATATGTCAAAATGCTGTGTAGTATATCAAAAACATAAGTACGTGGTTTATACATAAGTAATATACCTGTGCACATATGAATAGTCAGTACATGGATTAACCCTTCAGATCACAGTCTGTCTACACTTCAGAAGTTCATATAAAATGACTTAGGTATAGGTTGATCAAGTTAGGAGTTATACAGGTTGTAGGTAATCATGATGTTGTCATTAATATGTGTATAATACATCAGAGGTTGGGGTCAGATACAATGACTTTAATGGTCTAATAAGAAGGCGGTCTTATCAAAACGGTAACCCATAAACCATGTTGAGTTGGGGTGCAGGGAATGGATGTTGGTGGAAAACCTGATATCTAAAGGTACAAAGGGGTGGGTGTGACAGGTGGTGTCACTTAGGAGTGATGGCGGGGCATATCTAGGGTCCAGGTATTATGTACTTGTAAGAAGCCCTTGAAGGTAAAAGGATAATTAATGTGTGCATTGTATGCCTAAGGCAGATATTCCCAAATTCTCTGGAACTAGGTACTTACCCAGCCCAACCCTGTATTACATCCAAGTTCAGGTGGAGTTGGGCATTTTCAGGATGGTATGACTGCAAGCATCTTGGCAGTGTAGAGGCCAATATTCATGAATAAATATAAAAAAATTCTAAGGATTTTTGGACCTCAAAATCACCATTCAGTCCTTTAATGGCTAGGATAGTCAGCACCTGGTAGTACAGTTAAGTCACAAAAACAACATAGAATAGATGATTCTCACAATGCAACAATATCAGGTATAGGTAAGGTTAAAGTACTGTATGGAAGGCACACAAAAACATTGATTATGTGAAACCTGATTACCCTTGAGAATACAATGATTCCCATGATGCAGTGCAGATTATCCCCATGATGCCACTGAGAAAGCTTTCATTGTGTGAAACACATTTGGAATTGTGGGACGAATGACAGGATTGCAAAATCAAATTCCAAATCTGATTTCCAGCTTTTACAGCACTGCATAATCAAGTTGAATCTCTCCTTAACTGACTGCATCACAGGTAGACACAAAACAACACATATTACACTCACAAGACATTTTGCAAAGAAAGCTACAAAAAGAGGGGAGGGCTAATTATTGGCAAATCGATTTATCACTTACATAGATGACACAAACTGTGATATGGTTAAGAAAAAACCTAACAACTTTTATTCAAAGTAAGACTTCATAGCAATAAATAACAATCCCAATAAATAGATAATAAACTAGTTCATTAAACAATAAGCCATCTAATCTGCCCATTTTTTAACCTATGGAAACCCCAAACACTATTTGAGCCTTTATTCTTTGTAAGGATATCCTTATGTCTATCTCAAGCATGTTTAAAATGGCTCTACTGTATTAGCCTTTATCATCTCTGATGGGAGGCTATTCCACTTATCCACTACTCTTTCTTTGTAGGTTGTTCTCAAATTTCCTCTAAACATACTTCCCTCCAGTTTCTGTGCATGTCCTTGTGTTCTAATATTTCTCTTCCTTTGAAGAATGTTCCCCTCCTGTACCTTGTTAAAACCCTTGATATATTTTAAAGTTTCTATCATGTCCCCTTTTTCCCTTCTCTGCTCCAAACTACACATATCCTTCTGGAGATATGGCCTCCATAATTGAAGACAGTATTATATATGTGGCTGCACCAATGACCTATACAGTGGCATTATTACTTCTTTCTTTCTGCTACTGATTCCTCTCCCTATGCAACCAAACATCTGACTTTATTTTCTCATTGCTTTATTACATTACTTATTTGCCTGTAAGTCGCCTGAAATAGTGACTCCTAGATCCCTTTCCTTCTCAGTAGTCTCCATTATAGTGCTATTAATACTATATTTAGCCTTTGGGTTTCTGAGACCTAAGTGTATCATTTTGCATTTTTTGGCATTAAACTGTAGTTGCCATTCTCTTGACCATTCCTCTAGTCTACCTAAATCATAAATCATTTGTTTTACCCCTCCTGGCGTGTCTACCCTGTTGCATATCTTTATGTCATCTGCAAAAAGGCATAGTTTCCCTTAAATTTGCAATGTCACCAATAAAGATATTTAAAAGCACTGGTCCAAGTACAGATCCTTGGAGTACTCCACTGGTAACCTAACCCTCCCGTGAATGCACTCCATTTACTATAACTCTCTGCTTTCTTTCCTGCAACCAAGATCTTACCCATTCAACCATTTTAACAGTCTGCAATTTGGGACAGTGTCAAAAGCCTTACTAAAATCTAGATAATCCACATATATAACCCCCTGTGATTTATTACTTTAGTCACCCAGTCAAAAAATTCAATAATATTTGTTTGACATGATCCCTCTGAGTAAATCCAATAAACACAGTACTGCAAAATCTTACCCAGTAGATTTGAATACACTACATCTAATGGGAGGAACAGTGAACAGTACTCCAGTGAATCAATGCATTGGGAACACAGACAAACAAAACCATGGGTCAGCTGCACAAACAACCCACCATTGTAAATAATAATAATGCAAAAATCTAAAATCAGCAAAATCCACCAAGCCTTAAATGTTAAAGGGATGGAGAAAGACACGGTGTCACAAGCGGATGTGGGATGGAGGTTACTTGCCGGTATTAGCGCTACTGAACAGGGAGCAAAGGAGTCTAATGCACACCTGGTGTTCACAAGGGAACCCCGCAAGGAGGTATGGTCTTTTCTGCAAGGGACGTGCAGGTCGCAGTTCTCCAAGACATGCACCAGCGAAATACTGGTGAACAGAGGGTAGTCAGACAGTCCGAGTTCAAACCGGCTAGGCAGCAAAGTACAGAATCGTTATCCAAAGAGTGGTCAGGTAGACCCAAAGATCTAAATACAACCAGTTACAGCAATTCATCTTTAACATTTAACCCCTGATTGCGACATAACTGTGACAGACAGTAATAACACACTAGTATAACTTTTGTTACCTGTCCGCGCCCCTTTCCCAAACTGGATTTACAGTATCAATCACTATGTGAACATAAGTCTAACATCAACGTACCCACACTGTGTCAATACAAACTATCCAAACATCCTTTCTCTCAGTGATCATGAAATAAATATCAGATTACTTCAAGATCATACAACAAGTTCAGGTAAATCCTCAATTAATGCACTTTTAATAGAGTGCAGTTCAACAGGAAAGACAATATATTCCAGTTATTGAACGTCCACTTACCTCACCATTATGAAAATGAAAATAAGTAGGTTTGCTGCAATTAATTGTGGCTCTTCTAGGTTTTGAAGATCACAGTTAAAGAAGGCTTGTTTGGGCACCATTGTAAATGACAGCATCTTGCTCAGCAACCATGTGTCTCGATAGAAATCTAGGCAAGCTGGTGCAAATTGAGGAGTACTTCAAGGCCAAAGCTGTTTTTGGACTGCACAAAGGATGTTTTTGCGCTTCAGAAATGAAATCCAGAGAATAACTAGGGCGTATTCTTGTAGCAGTACTATGTACATTACTCAACACACTCTGTGGGGATTCTGTAGCTGTTCTATGCAGAACATATGTTTGCCATATTCCTGGCTTTCAACACACAGATGTAAGAAGCACATAAAGAAAGTAATCAAAGTAGCTTCTGGGTACCTGCGCACAGTTGTTGGATTATTTCACAGTTATGACAGACACAGTACGTCCACCTGAGTTTGACTATATCTCTCCAGGATTGTATCTCAGCGATATCTAAAAAAGGTTAAGTCGGGCAACCCTTGCCCGGTTTAAAGTAAATGACTGGTGATTATTCACACATACACAACAGGCAAAAGGTACAAACCACTAGGCATGTTTATTAATAGGCCTGATAACTGAAAAGCCAGTAACTCAATGGTTACATTGGTACTCTCAGGGGTCTCCCCAGACCAGGCACTCTCATGCCAGCGGGGCACTGTATGGTTCCTTGTGGCTGGCCCATCATCCGGGACCAGTCACCTTGCTTCCTGGGTTGCATATGATCCGTTCCTCCCTCCCTTCCCCTATATGTGGCCGCTTCATTCTGTATGTAGCGATCTCCTGCTATCTCCAAGACTGACACATCAGACGACCACGTCATGGCAGGCCTGCCGGCCCATGTGCTGTAATGTTGTGGGGAATGTTTTCTTCTTGGAACACATTAGGCCCTTTAATACCAACTGAGCATTGATTAAATGCCACAGCCTACCTGAATATTTTTGCTGACCTTGTGGCCACAGTCTACCCATGTTCTAATGGCTACTTTCAGGAGCATAGCACACTATGTCACAAAGCACACGTCATCTTAAACTAGTTCTACGAACATGACAATGCATTTAGTGTACACCAATGGCCTCCACAGTCAACAGATCTCAATCTAATAGAGCACCCTTGTGATGTGGTAGAACGGGAGATTCGCAGAAGTAAAGTGCAGTCAACAAATCTGCAATAACTGCCTGGTGCTACAATGCCAACATGGACCATAGTCTCTAAGGAATGTTTCCAGCACTGTGTTGAATCCATACCACGAAAAATACAAGCTGTTCTGGGAGCAAAAGTGTAGTACTAGAAAGGTGTGCTTAATAAAGTGGCCACCGAGTGTAAGTTGCACACAAAATGACAGTGAGAAGGATTCAGTCCATGATTGTCATTAAGATGAGTACAATTGCTTGACAATCGTTAGATACATAATGCTACGATCAGCATAAATATTGAAGATAAAATATAAACGCTCACAATAACAATGATAACATGAGTATAACATGCAACAATATGGTATCAATACAGTAATACATATCCCAATCTTATAATGCAATCATATGGGTAAGGCTTAGTGCTGACAGTATTCACATTTAGACCTACAGACACACTTGCTAAACAAGCTAAAGCTGGGTACACATTACAGAAAGACTGCACATGTGATTTCTGTAATGATTTTACCAACGACTGATAGTTCCAATGAGCATGTAGATTCATGTGAACACACCTACACGACTTACCTTCAGATCTGTGTCCTTCACGGGTCATAACCATATGCTAAAAAGATCATGACTCTGCCTGTCACTTGTATAATTCCTTTAAAATTTTAATTAAACATTCAAAGAAATTTAAATGAATAAGAGATAGGGAACTACAAGCGCTTCTGGTTCCACTAATAGACAAACAGTAAATGAAGTATTACACAACAGTCTAAAATAAGAAAAAATTCTTGAGATGCAAATGTTCTTCTAATCCTGGCCACATGTAGTTGTACTTACAGGAACATGGAAACTGAAGGCAAAATTGATAAGGTTTGAGGATGATATCCCACTTATGCTTCAGATGTACTGACTGGCACAGAACGCTTCCACCGATCAGCTTGTCTCCTCACAGCTTGCCACAGTCAATCTAGCACAGATCACTTCCACTGCGTATTCAACAAGTCTCCTCACCATATGCTTCTCCAAACAGCAGGTTATCAATAGAGCTGTGCAGTGTTCACGTGAAAAGCAAAGGAAATACGCATGGCGTGATATCGTCGAATAAAAGCATAAGACAATTTTTTGATACACTCACAATAAAACAATGTGCTTAAACATAAAATCTTCAGGATCACACATGAACTGAACTTCTCTGGGTTCATACCAGATCTTAAAAGTAATAAGCATTCACATATAACAAACCAGCTCACGCCAGGGAATGAGCCGTAGAAAAATACAGTGTTCACTGAATCCAGGTCTCACAGTTCAAACTATAGTTCAGCTCTCCCAAATGTTCCTACCAATGCGTTTCAACTCCTTTGGAATCTTTCATAGAAATTCCACCTCATTGTGTTATTGGATGAACTTATAATGAATATAGAGGATTTTTTCTAATATTTTAGTATATAGAATTTTATCACAGTTGAAAAAGGTTTCAAGAGAGATAAAATTAACACCAGTGGTTTATGAAATTCTCAGATTGAAAAGATTTTTTTTTCCATATACAGTTTTGCACAATGATTTTCTTGTCTGTTTTTTTCACATGTGACACTGGAAAAGGAGGAATAAGACACTTCAATCACAAGAGAAGAAAATACAGCAAAATAGACTTCAAGTCTTGCATGTACATTGATTTTGTCTATTCACAAAATTGTAGTATTGTTCATTTTCACAAGCACAAATTAAAATTATTTGTTGGCACTAGTGATATTGTTTTTTTTCTTTTGTATGTAACCCTAAGGTGTAAATTGCTGCATGTGGAGGTAGCGCAGGTGAATCTTGAAAAACTAAAACATGTTTCACTCATCTACAGTTGCGCTACCTCAGTCCATCGTTGATCGTGATTATTGGGAAGTTCATAAAATCAAATCAAACAATATGATGTGCTTTGGTACGATAGGAGTGGGAGTGTAAACACTAAAGCGATATCTTACCAAACAGTTGTTTATCGTGTGATTGGCACAATAATTGGATGAAAAATCTGTAGTGTACTCAGCTTAATAGCATGCAAATACACATGAATAAGTAACTGTGACTCAGGAAATTATACAATTGCTGAGTCCAAGGTCTGAGTCATAGCAATGAGTTAGCAGCAGATTGTATCAAATATCATTATGACGATTGTAGCATAAAGATATTGAGTTACTTTTGCTCCCCCATCCCCACACACACACTTCCTCTTGTTCAGTCATTCCCTTTCCCTTTTTGAAGGTAACCTTTTATATTTGTTATTGTTACTGTTTTACAAAATGTTTTCGCCTGGAATAAGTCTAGACTCCCTCCGGACACCTGCACCGGACCTGAACTTCCTCTGGACTGGACCTGGACAGCAATCTCTTCTTTGGTAGCTCTTCCTAATAATGGCAGCTCCCTCTCTGATGCTAACAGTCGTTCTCTGACTCTGGTAGCTTACCCTCTCACACTGACAGCTGTGACTCTGACAGTCATGTCTCTGTTGGACTGGCAGCTCTCTTTTAAAATGGCAGCTCTGTCTGTTAGACTGGCAGCTCTCTACAATTCAGTCCCGCTATAACAGTGGCACTCGCTCTGGCAGCTTCCCCTCTGGGAAATGCTGGGATAGTGTAGGTATATTGATATGGGAACACTGAGCTAATGTCATAATGTGAGATAAGGAATTGCTATGCTGCAATATATGGGAATGCTGAGCTAAAGCATTTCTAGTGATATGGGATTTCTTTTATTTTTATATGCAAATACTGAGCTATGAGAATACTGAGCTAAATGAAAACATGGGAATTGTAATGGAACCTGGCATACACACACTCAAAGAAAGTACAATGAGAATATAAATCAAACTCTCCATCTGTGTGCAATCTTTCCTGATATAAGTATAATTGTCCATGTGATTGAGTGAGTGTATCTAAGATTATATGGTTATCTATTTCTACTGTATAAATGTATAGCAAACACAGCATAGCTGGGATACTACTTTGCCCTGCTCCTCACCATGCAGCGGTTATATTTGATCACTTTTGTTAGTGTTACATAGAGATTTTTAGTAGTTCAAGATTTCAAATTGTACTGAGATATTGAAAATGCTCTATTACTAGAATTCTTTATACACATTATTGAATATGTTTAAATACCTGATTTTACATGAACTATTCCAACTTGTTGGCAATTCAAGTTTGTAAAATAAGATAATATACAATGATTAATAGCTGTGCAAGGTTATTACACTTGCGATAGCTGCAGCCATTAAATATTTAAACATAGTTGTTTAACTTCTCCATTAATCGCTGCTAAACTGAATTTTAACATGCAATTATGGCTGTCTTAGTAGTTTCTAAATTAAACTGGTCCAAATAAAATGAGTGTGCTGGAACAGTGCTATTGACTGTATTTCCAAGACTAATGCTGAAAGTTTTTGCATTTTGAAATGGTAAATGAGTGCTTAGGTAAGATACTAGCACTACAGACATTGGGAACTCTTTAAACGCTATAATTAGTACTGTCCTGATGGCAGTGCTTCAGAAATATTTTAAACTGGGTGACTTTTTATATTATATTACCACTTATGAATAATATTTGTAAAATAAGATATTCCTCCCCATTATTTGAATGGGATTTATTTTACTTTTAATCTCTGTTCCTTTGCTGTATTTTATAATATATTTATCCTTTTCTTAACAAGTCATAAAACAGTCAATATTATAACAGTTCAACCCTCCATAAAAGAATGCAATATTTTCTTTTCTTCAGACACATTTACAGGAGCTGCTTATTGATTTACAATGCGGCAAATGGAAAATTGAGAAGTTTTTATATAAAATACTTGTATCCCCTGTTCCTTCATCCATTGGAAACCTATTATATGCAGTGCAACTGAATGATTATCTGATTTAAGAGTATGCAATACACCCATCATGTAATATGCTATCTGGTGTCAATGTATTACTATTACTTACTTGTAAACCATATTGACTTCTGACACTCAAAAACTAAAGGCACTGTTCTGTTTATTGCGCCATCATTTATACAACTCATTGGAGTTATTACAAGTATTGCTTTGGGTATTATGTTTCTTCAATGATAATTGATAGTACTGAATGCAATATTGAAGGTGTACCACCATTGTAGACATAACCTTTCTAGAGGGACACCTAGCCTGGAAAGTGACTTTCTGATAAAATAATCCGAATTTTAGGACTAACCAGAGACAATTAATGAAGGGGTGTAGGAAAGAATTCTTAATTGCTAGACATTATAAAAATTCAGCCAAAACTATTGCTGGAATCATTGAATATTCTAGAGGAATAAATAAGATGTACTTCTTGGCCACTACAAACAGATTAAAGTAGAATCTCTGTCCTATTGTCAGACTTATACCGAAATTATTAGCTACTGAACAAGTGTCAATAAAATGGTTTCTAGGGTCTTTGCCTTATTTACAGAGGCTAGAAAAAAAACCCAAGGTGATAGCATTAAAGCCTTGATCCGACATAGTAGAACAAAAATCATCAGTGGAATATTTCCAAACTTCAGCAAAGGGAAATATGCACCTGCTTTTGGTGACGTCCTGTGAAGATATGGAATACTCATGCTTTTTTGTTACTGCAAAACGGTTTCATCTGTAACCAAGTGCAATTCTAGGGTTTTACGAGAACCAAAAACTCGACAAGTGAAACAAAAAAAGGGATATGATAGATTATTTTTATTTTAAATCAAATTTTTTCATTAGGATTTTCAGATGTATGCCAAAACATACAAAACAAAGAAATTAAAAAAACAGTAGAACCAAAAAAAAAAAAAAAAAAAAAAACTTAATAAAACAAACACTGTGACGTACTGAAAAATATTGGAATGACTAATATCACATTATGACAAAAGTATTAGATAAGACATACGCTAGCTAATATGGTAGAAGCTAGAGTGCACGAAAACTGTGCAGGGCTGAACAATTCCCTATTGCAGGTGGGGGACACATATTGCTCACACTCCTCTTCCAGTGTATAGCAAACCTGGACTTATACCAGCAGGACCAACTTTTAGGGTATCTGTGAATAGCCGTTCTCCTTGTATGTGAATCGGTCATGTTTCATAGAAAGAGGGCTGTTCAAATGTATATGGGGGTTCCACTGCTAATCAGTTTCTGGCCATTATAACTTTAGCTAATGTAATCAAAATGAAGATATAATTGAACAGATGCTTGGTCAAGGTTTCTTCTGCAATGGCCCGATATCTTGGAAGCAAGTGGGGGGGGGAAGCTGCCACCAATGCTGGCCAGAAGTCCACCTATAAACTATTTACTTCAGGGCAATCCCAAAGCATTTTCCAGAACAAGCCCAGAGGGGTCCTACATGGTAGTCTCTGTGTATGTATTTGTTGGTACCTCAGGCATGATTGCATTCTTCATGGTACTTAGTATCAGGCTTCACTATTCATCTATAAGCCCTATTTCTCTTTCCCATTTGATTTTTAGAGTTGCAAGACTTCCAATGTTTGGTAAATGTAGATAGAGCAGAGTATACAATGTAGATATCACTTCATGAGTGCCCACATACCATTGAATACGCTGAAGCGTGGGGAATCAATGAATCTGGAAGAGTCCTCCCTGGATTGGTCCTCAAGAGATTGGCACAATTGTAAATGTCTATTGAAAGAGGTATTAGGGATCAAAAACTTTGGGATGTCAATTTTAAAACTAAAGTATCTTGTCTCCTACAAAAAGACTAAACCCCCCAAGGTCATTTGTCTCCCACATGATCAATGTGTTAACCTCTTAGGTACTTGTTTAGTTTTTATGTATTATTTATGATATCAACTGTTTGTCACTGCAGAATTTTGGGGGGATCTGAGGAAAAAAAAAGGATGATGACTTAATTGCTTAATGAACCTTTAATATGCCAGATTCCAAAAATCCTTTATATTTGGTAACGCAGATACTTGTGTAATGGTTTAGTCAACACAACTAAAATATATCAACATTAAGATATTATGCAAGCAAAGCCTCCTACAGCTAATCTCTATAAAATCACAGAAATCCTGCAAAGAAGAGAAGTTACTAATGGAATGATTAGTGCAAAAAATAAATAAATAAAAAGCTACAGGCCATTTGTGGCAAGTTGACCGAGATAATGTTGTGCTTATGCACTGTACAGATGAATTTGATTAAATTCAGCAAATTGAGCTGGTTACATATTGCACTAACTATATTTATAGCAGGTTCAATATTTGAAATAAAGGCTAAAGACATTTGTTAAATGTTGCAGTGTTCTACTTCCATAACAATTAATAAGCTTAATTTACAGGTGAACAGTTCCTGCACATCCAAATAACACATTAAATATTAGAAGGAATTCCCTCTGTCACAGAACAGTTGCCTCCATTCATTCAATGGGAAAATATACCATAAGACAAATTAGTGCAGAGTTTATTAACCTTAGCAATAGAACAGGTCAAGTCCCCATGATCCTCTTTTACAAAAGGATTGTGAACTATCAACTTTCAATCCCTTAAAAAAAAAATTGGACCATGGAATGCAATGCTGCTTTGGAACTCCTCAAACCTTTACTACATAAAAGTATACTTTAACGCAGACAGGACCAGGTCTGCATTACCTCATATGACTATACCAATTGTCACATTTTTTTTCACTGTGTCAGAAACCACATTTTTTCTATTTTTTAGTCTATGCATGATATTTTTTTGTGGGGGGGTAAAAATGATGTGACCATACAACCATATATAAAAAACAAATATTCACTGCGCTAACCTAAAGTTTATAGTTCTTCTGGCTCAGTCCATAATATTGCAAACTTCTGCTGTGGAGTCAGAATTGGTTTGGTCCATTCTGTTATTAATGAGCAAGATAAGTATTTTTAATGTCCTTTTTTTTTAATCCTTATATATCCATTAAATAAAAAGATACTGCACTATAATGTAGCCCCCGATCTTGCTATTATTTTACACAACCATATATGGCTAAATTTATTCTGTTATATTCACTAATTTTTGTAAACTAATAGGTTAGATTCCACGCTTCCCGTTATGTATAGGAGATGGTAATGCTGCATTTGGGAAAGTAGGGGGGGTAGGTCCCTGACCCCTAATGATAGAACAAAAGTGAATTGATCCCAGGCACAATGGGTATGTGATTATTGTAAATGTAATAGCACAAAATGAGCATGAAATAGACAAAATAATAGTACAACAATGTATATTGATTATTCCAAATAAAATCCAAGTGCACTGAGATTTTATTTGCAATAACCAATATACATTGTTGTACTATTATTTTGTCTATTTCTTGCTCATTTTGTGCTATTACATTTACAACATTCACATACCTATTGCGCCTGAGATCAATTCATTTTTGTTTATTCACTAATCTTTGTCAAGGGAAATGTTTTATACGAATGACCGAGGCAACTTCCCTATAGCCCATGCAATTTTACTGTTCTCTTCCACAGAGACGCATCACAATATGTATCTAGAAATAGATTACTTTCTTCCTCACCATCAGCACCATTTGTGGGTATCATGAACCTGGACTGGTCCCTACACAGTTCAGGAAAGTGCAAACGGCCCTCGAGATTCCAGCCATGTATTAAAAGAGAGTATTTAGATGTATGTGTCAGCCTCTAAAAGGGAGGATGTGGAGATTGGAAGATCTTAAAAGGCCAAATGGAGAACTCTGGATTTAATATACAAAAAATGTACTTCTCTCCCCTCGAATTTGAGAGGTAACATGTAAAGTGAAGAAACAGCAACATTTTCAGTAAGTTTCCTTTTAGATTTTAAATGCGATGCACTCTAGCAAAAGAGGTAACCCTTACGATTCTATGAAAAAAAGCTTACATGAAAATGTTTTCTGTGTGAGCAATTTTCCGTGTGAGCATTTATGTCAGTGGGGTTTTATCCATGAGCAATTTTCCTGTGGGTGTTTATGTGAGCTTTTTTGTGGTTACCAACCCTTACAAAGGTAAAGGCCACGTCACCCTTACAAAGCTGATTGCCAGGTCACTGGTGGGTCTATTCAGAACTTATGGCTTTATCTCCGTGATTCACTCAAGGTTGTGTCACACCAGCATATTTCAAGGTAGATATTATTCCATACATATCCATTGATTCATATTTCAAGCTATCACACTACAGATTTAGGCGCTTAGGTAAGAAAATAGCTGAAAGAAATTTAAATAAACCACTGAGTATGTCACACGAGGCGACTAGAGACTGCTGAAATCACTTATATTTACAAAACAGCTTCTTTCAAGGTGTCATTTTCAGCAGTTAGAAAAGTGTCCATAATTTTCTCTATGCTTAAAGCAGCATTCCCACACATCACTTATCTGCTGCTTTCCCCTAGTGGATTCCCAGGAACTGCAATCTGGAACAGAACATGTTTTTCTGTTTGTGTACTGTAGCATCCACATGGCTGTGGTGCAGGGTTTAAGTGGGATAAACAATAAGCACCTGCACTCTCAATGAGTGCAGCTTCTTATTGGTTCAATATGTACACACCTCCAACACAGCTTCACATAGACCTCTGCTTTTTTGCCAGGAACATAAGCGCTGGGTAGTGATTCTTTCAACCCTTCCTGGTAAGCAAACATTTTATTATTTTTTTATTACCCCAATTAAAACCTAGACACCCCCTATAGGCAATTAATATCCTGATAATATTGTAAAAGGAGTTACTAATTTACAAGTCAGTCACTTAACCTTTTTTTCTGCCTCGTTATTTTAAATGATCAAGACAGGTATATTTCAATTTTGAGACATATTTATATAAATTTGTAACAACCTGGATTGGTTTACACCGTAGTTAGTTTGGGGGCAATTTCCTTTCTGTCTGAGCATTTCTGTTTCTTTACAGAATGTGCACCAATTAACACTGAAAACATTAGAAAAAAAAGAGACTATTAAGTCAGAGAAATACACTTATTACATGGTACATAACCAATGTTCTAAAAAAATAATTAAAAAGTCTGTTTTTAATGCAACTATTTCCAATGAAACGATTGCAATCACCTGGAAATTTTTATTTGAATGAACAGGTTTTTTTATTTTTAAAATAATGTTTCAGGAGGCAATATTTCAACATAGAGTTCACCTAGCATATGCCAATAAATCATACTGAGTACGTATTACGTTTTCTTTGCAACACATCACTCCATTAACTACATTGAATATACAATCCATAATATAAGTAGCAAGTCATCTGTAAGTCTTCTTTACCAAGATAACAGCCTTTAATTTGGCAAAGCAAAACCTACTTATTTTGATTTATAAGATAAATAATTGTTTTGGTACCCGTAGGATAGGTTGCAACTGTTGTTCGCCATTAGGTCTTGTATAAATGTATTAAAGTTAATGAGATGCCCTGAGGTATTCACTGACTTCCTGCTGCTGCTATCTGTAAGATCAGTATGACACTGCTGGAGTTGTTTAGACAGCAGGTTCCTCTATATGACATTCATTTACCTAACCAGACTCTCAGCAACAATGTCCACAATCCTCTAAAAAATGACCGTTGCAAGGGATGCTTCACCAGAAATAAAGCCATCGCCATTACCAAATGCATCAAGGTTTCAGAATCTAACTTGGGGTCTGAAGTGCATCTGCTTTGTAGCATTATTACTCATTCCAGTCTTTAGCATCCACTTAGACTTCATCTTCTGTACATACTGCATATCACGCCCATGCTGGAGAGCGACACCTTTGAGGGGGAAGAAATAATTTCCAGAATTAGTAAATTATTATATATGACAAATGGAAAGAAATAAGCAGGCAGAAGTATTGCTAAATAATGCATTGGGTTTTTAATTTGACAGGCTTCAGGTGTGTTATAAATACATTTTACATGTCAATTTCAGGAAAAAACTGCAATTAGATGATAGATGTAGTATATACCCTTTGTTAAAACTGGGCACTACAAACGGAGCAGTGACACGAAAAGTAAAGCAATCTAAATATTACCATTGATGTCCATATTATGTCTTGCCTTGGGGCTGAATCACATAAGCACTTTGCCCTTCTGTCATTATGACTTAACTTTACTGAATGCACAAGGTAACAGAAAGAAGCTAAACAAATGACATAGGAGACAATACATTCCATAAAGTTAAAGTCGGGCAAGTGGAACAACAGCATGATGAACAATCTTATAGACTTACTTGCTGGATGCAATTAAATAATTTTATAACAAAGACTTGATCAAAGGAGAGGAAGCAGAAACGTGTATTGGAAAACTATGGTCTCCATTTCATAATGCCTTTGAACTTTGGCAATAATTACAGCAAAAACAAGGGAATGGGGGGTTAGAGATTTTCAATACTGGGCAATTGCGGCTCTAGTACACACCCATTATGTGATTGGAGCTGTAGAGTGTAATGATGTACCAGGGCTATCTCAGGGGAGGGAGTTCATAATACACTCACTACCTTGTTAATTAAGTCGAAGACTTATGATCTTAGATTTTGCATAAGCGGGCAGCTCCACAGCATATGAATAAGACTCCCAACCTCGCCACAGTTCCTCCAATTGTTTTAGAAATATTAGGCAGGATTTTATGTAACTTATCTGGTCTGAAATACAATCTATGAATAAGTTTGACTATTTAATCCTTTTTTTCGACATTTCTTCAAATAGCAATAATGGTTCCTTTTTAGTTATGCTTTATCAATAGATAAAACATAACTAGCCTGAGTGAACAGTTGATTTCAGACAGTTATCTTCTGAGGTTTCAACTTACCAGTCCCTCCGGTCCAACCCAGAGCCTTGTACTGCTGCAAGACCCGGCCCACTGCTTTTTGGTTTTTGGATACGACCACAGCTCTGGACAAACCAAATTTTTGTTTGTAGTATTTCATCAGCGAGCGATGACCAACTCTAGCTCCTGTAACATAACAAAGAAGCTATATGTTAAAGGATAAACAATAGCATTTAAAGGAGATTATTTAACCTTCAAATATGTTTTTGTTTTATTATTATGGCCCCAAGAATATCTTTTGTGGACATTTTAGTGAATTAAGGTAACTGTTTTCTGGCTTTGTATCTTTTTACTATGCAGTCCTAGTGGTGGACAGCCTACAGTAATATCACAGCACTGTGTGCAATGATTGTGGCAACAGAATACCTCTCACAAAATGGAGTTTCAAGTGGAAGGGGGTGAATCAGACCATCAAAGCTACATAGAAACAGCTGCAATCCAGAGCATCCAAACTAAACAATGTAACTCCATACCAGGCATCACTGGGCCTTCTAAAGTAAAGCACACAAGTATTGTGCTGTATTAACAGGTATGTAGGGCTCAACTGAATATATTTAATGTAAGCCACATGTTCGAGAGTGGACATACAATCTTCTAAACATTACAAAGCTGTAAGGTTCTGAGGTTTCAGAGACGAAGAATAAAGTGACCAGGCTCTGAATTTTTCTGCATGCCAAGGACATATCCACAGAAGTTTGGTAGAATATCCAAACTCCTAACGCAAAGACTTTGGTTAGAGTAACAAATACAGAGGATTGTGTGTCAGAAGACAGGTTAGACTTTGATGTGATGTGGATACTCCACAAGTAAAAACAAGAGCATACAGAAATACACAGATTGTTTATACAGAGACCAGGTATTACACATGCACCTTGAAGTGTACTTGGCAGATGATTAGACACACTGCACAGTAAGAGAAGCAATGTGAACATTGCTTGCAGTTCTATGTAACCCTGTCTTCAGTGCGGTTCCAGACCAATGATTTCATTACAGCTAACCATTTGAAAAGTGCTGGATGGACCTTGAATGTGGCTTGTATTTTAATGACTGGCAGAAGTATGTGGGTCAATAAGATCAATTCTCTTTCCGAATAGCACATGGTAATCACAGCAAGTAAAGATCTAAACAGGGTGGCAACCGTTACACTGTGTGTTTGGACAAACGGAGTAAATTGGGTCATTTGTAGTTCTTACTCCATGCTAATTGTGAGGAGCCATCATTACTAGAGCATGACAATCTGCCCATTTCTGAAAACGGAATATGTTAAAAATGTAAGCATATATATGTGTGGTCCGATGGTTCAACTAAGCAGCCTCCACAAAGGTCATCTTAATTTTATAGATGCTATACTCTTATTATTTATTGCTAATTGCTTCTGGGAATTGCATCAACCAAAGCCCTGCACAGATGCGGATGCATATCAATATCTTAGAGAAAAATAATATAACATATAGCCATTAATTGGCCTCATACTGCTCTTGTCATTTCTATCAGGGAAAATTAGATCCCACACTACAGCCACAAAGACAAAAATCCCACAAGTTTTTGTTAAACAGTTTGATCTAGCACTAGTAACCACAAGGCAATATCTGTCAGACCACGGGCAGTGTGTTACTGTCAGCAATAACAGGAACCCATACATCGGATTACAGAACTCTACACTATTGACTGCATAGGATATCTTATTTAAACATTCACAGCATCTTATACAAATCAATATACTTTCAAATTCGCCAATAAGGATGAGATCGCTCTGCAAAGCCAGACAGTGCAACCTCTTATTTATGGTTATGTTGTAAAAACAGAGACAGGACAATGGGAGCATTTCTAGGCAAGAATATTATTACCTGTTCTACAATGTCAGCTGGTAGAGACATACCTGGAGAAAGAGTGTGTTCGAAATGCAGACATAAAAGTCATTAACATTGAATGGCTATACTAAGTGTTCTACATATATCAATTTATTTTCATTTTTGTGTCGTGACTGATCATCATATTCTACAAAAAAAAAAAAAAAAGTCTATTTCCCCATATGTAGGATTTATCCAAACCCAAGATCAATATTTCATTCTACATCACTGCTTAAATGATATTTCCTCTCTTTAATTTTAAATCAATAGATGTAGCTTTCCAAATCTGCCTTGTCAGCACATTCCCCAGTGACCACAGCACCAATAAAAGGGACAGTAACATAAAAGGCGTTTTGGTTTTTTTTATTATTATTTTTTTGTGCAGTTCTTTTTGTACAGGCGTCACGTCACATTTGTAAACAAAGCATACAAAACAACCAAGCACCAGAAAGATAGTTTATAGCAAAGCCTGAGTAAATACACAAGAGTTGATGTTTTTCCACATAATTCTGTGTGGAATGTGTTTGTCTCACCTCTTTCCTGCTAGCTGCCATGATACAAAAAAAACCAAAACAAATGCTTTGTGCAGACAGTTCACATACATATGTTCAGAGACCATGATGCTACTACATGTTTAAAAGAAGAAAAATGTACATGCTAAACTGAACAATGAGTTTTCCTTCAGAATTTGTAAATGGAAATGTATATTTTGGTGTTAGTTATCCTTTTAATGGTGTATGCACAAACAGTACCTACAAGTTTACCTTGGCTGTAATTTAAGGGTATTTCCTACAGACATCTGGTCAGGCTCTTCAACAGGATCATAAAACCATTGCACAGCCCTTACATATGCCTTGGTTACTTGGCAATTCAATTAAATGTAATTATTCAAAGACAAAGTATTTCGTCCCTTCATAACTAGACTAAATTTCCAGTTTTCGGCAAACATCAATAAACCATATGTAACTTGCATTAATATACCAAAGTGAATATGGATTACTGGTTGGTTGTTTCTTATTAGGGAAGATGGGGGGATTTCGGAGGGGCCAGAGAGATTTAAAATATGCAAAGTATAGAATAAATCTCTTTATTTTGTGAACATTATATAAAATGCACGAAAAAGGAGAATAAACGTTTCTGCAATTCAGTTCATAGTTACTTTAGTGTTAAGTAGTTCCCCTTCAGAAATGTACCAAGTTACCAAGCCCAATAATAAAGATAACAAAATGAATGATGAACTACATACTTTTCTTGGGCCCAAGCACTTGGATACCACTCACACACCCAAAGCTCTGGTCACTCACAGTAGGAGCAAGTACAGTGACACAGGGAGAGAAATAGGTGGAGAGAATAAATACTTCTTCCCATTCCCTTCTCCCTACTAGTCCAACAGTGTCAGTCAATACAGTTAATGGTGGATAGAGCGCAGGAGACTCATGTCACCTTGCACTCCGCCTGCAATCAATTATCTGGAGTGCTGGGGGAGGTGGGGACAAGGTGAGAACTTCTATTATGGTGTCTTGTGCAATGGAGTTTTTCCCTCACCTCGCAGGGGGAAAGGCACTGCAAATGCGTTAGACTTCTACAAAAAGTATCAGTGTCACACAGAACAGGTGACAGTCTGACACTTGTGTTGGATCCTTGCTGTGATGGCTATGTATAAACTGAATAAATAAGTTGACATTAAATATACCAGTCAATGTTCTTTATATGAAAAATTACTTGCGCATAAACTCAGCATCACCTACCGGATGGCAGAACCAACTCCATTGTCTCCTCATCATAGTCCAAATTCTTTTCATCTGGCAGATCATTGTCAGTCATTTCTACATCTTCCCCTTTGTGTTTTGGATAACTGGACCTATTACACAAGATCAGAAACATCAATCTTGAATAGATGTCGAACACTTAATAAAGGGGGGTAGTGAGGCAATTTATTTTATTGGTGCATATTTAAATACCATTAAGGTGAGTATGGTATTACATTAAAAAAATGCAGAGATGTAATAACATAAAAGAGCCAAAACACAAGATCATAAGAGCTTTATTTGGACAGCAGCTCATCCACTGTAATCTGTTATCATTTACTTCAAAAAGAGAATATGAGGTCTTCCAATTTTTGCTTATCAAATGCCTTTGACTAAAAATATACCATTAGCAACAATAGAACCATATATATGCATAAGTGTCACTACTTATTAGTCTTCAGACAAAATATAAAGACACAAATTAAGAGGATTAGAGAGCTGCATACATCATTATCTGACACATAATACACTTAAATGTTTTCTCCCTGGTATACATTATAGCCAAGATAGGAATAGTTTGTGCACAGTAAAAAACTAATGATAGGCAAAACAAATACTTCTTTCCTCATAATTTATTCATACCTAAAGTCATAGAAGTCTGCAAACTCGAGAGCAGCATCTCCATCAGTAAAAAGCTTGCAGTGACTCTTGTCATTCATGTGAGCTTGCACAGATTCTGTACTGTAAAAGGACTTTCCTCTTTCATTACACCATAGGCATATCTTCCCAACACCGACCTTCTCACCTATATAAACAGAAAATAAAGGTAAAAACATCTTAATAAAACATGTTCATAATATCTGCCAGTGACCCAGATACCCATATAATATGCAACTACAAGCTATTTAGATACCAAGTCACTGACCAGATATAATACATGTTAATCTAAAACAGAAAATAACTGAATCCACTTATGGGAATTAAAACGTATCAAACCCTGGCTATTACTGAATCAAATAGGATACCTGAAGGGACTGAAAAGTTTATAGTTAACTAAATTTTACAGCATTCCTGTGGTTTCCAACTTAACAGAACGGCCTGATCAGCTAGATTTGCGTTTGAACTTTTTGCCCTATAATAGCTCTCTCTGGCCATTCACTAAGAGCTCTGGGATGTGGCTATTTATGTTTTAGGTTGCAGTAGAAAGCTACGGTGTCACAGAACTATGCAATTTACCTTAATTCTTTATCTATGAAAATGTGATTTTGGACTTCGTTATCCTTGCAGGCCATAACATCATATCAGCTAATACATGCTATGAACTGAACATTTTCCATATTTAATGTTTCACTGAACACGGTGAGCTGAAATACATGCTTTTCATAGTGCTCTCCAAGTCCCACCTCTTGCAGTGTGGGGTGACCTCAATAATCTAAACTCAATCTAAAACATGATACAAGCCCAGTGATACAGCTATAACTGTACAGTGCCAATAGGCAGGACATTCCTAGGTCTATGCTTTTCCCTTAAAACAAGTTGCCTCTTAGGATTTGTTATTCATAGGGGCAGATTTAATCGCCTTGATATTCAGATGCACATACTGCTGGCTGTTACAGTGAGAAATCTCCACAACTCTATGGGTAAAAATTCAGACGCAATGCATCTCTGCGGACAGTTCCACATTGCGTCACCTTGCGCCGAATTAAATCTGTCTCATACTGTGCTTCCGTGTGTCCTAAACCAGACTAGTACACAAGTCAATTATCAGTATAATGCTACCATCAACCAAATGGCTTAATAAAGAAGGTATAATGTGATCATTTTCTTTAACAAAAATAACTACCCAAGTACAAAATGAGTCCCTGAAGATCCTGGAGAAACTCTATGTCAGGAATGAAGAAGCTATGGACTTTGGTCATATGATCAATGCTCTTCACCAAAGAACGGGAGTGATGAGGGCAGAACAAGCAGTCTGTAATAGGAATGGCCCCAGTGGCAGGGGTGCTCTCAGCAGCAGCAGAACTGCCTTTGTCAGCATCCTCCATCTCCTCATCACTGTCTCCATCACTTTCCTCCATATCCAAGTCTTCCCAGTCTGGAAAAATAAACAATATATATAAGTCAAGTTTTAGCTATCCACACAAGGGCACTGAATTTCTACACTTCTTGTGCTTTAGGTGCAAATATCTATTTCGGTTCTTGGAAGTGTCATAGGAACACTATCTCAGTCCAGTACTACAGCCCACCAGTCTAAAGGACGGTTTAGGAACCAATGCATGTCAGCACTATTGTTGGTGCCAACAGTACTTTTAACAATATATGGTTAAAATATCAAAACAATTCTAAGACAATCAAATGAATGCATTTAATCACTGCACTACAAACACATTTATTACTAAATGTGCACCATGTGTAAACAGGTGTCAATAGGTTATTTATATGATTTACTGAATCAATGCAAGAGAGGAGACTGCACAAAATATAAACTGGCTGTGGACTGCCATCTTATGAAAAAAGGGTTCACCTGCCTGCCTGGTCACCTGGGAAAGAGCCTATACATTCTCCCATATCGTGTCACTAAAGGTCCTCTCCCTGTGGAACAGGGTACTATATGATAAAACAGCAATCCCCAACCTAGCAATAGGTTCTCTTTCAGCAAAAAAAAGATAGAGATAAACTGACAGCTCCCTGAGATTCCATGCTAAATAAGGTACATGTGTGATTAAAGTATATAAATAGAAAATTCCTTATAACATTAAATTTCTGATTATTATAACAACTGCCATGTTGCCACTTTCTAGAAAGTGTTTAAAGGAGTCTGATCATAAAAAAACAAGATTCTGTTACTGCACTGTGAGCAGGAATTCCCGAAACGGGGAAGACAACTGCAGCAAGTGATAAAAATGAAACATATGGACAAGTAACCATGGGGTTGAAAAGCCACATTAAAATGCAACAATTTAATCCAAAGAGTAACAGATTTTCATTCTTACAATACAAAAGAGATAATGTCATGTTTAAACTGCAAAGAAAGATTACAGACATACACATTTTCTAGAAAGTCATCACAACTGCAGAATACATGAGGCTGGCGGCTAAAAAGGACGTCACTTCACTGACTTAGAACTTGGCGCACTTGAAGAGTGAGGAGTATATGTGATGTTTACAGAAACAATACACTGACCATTTCTATGGCATTCCAGTCAATCAGGCACCACAGATGCCCAATTCCACTCAGTGGTTTTGTTAATGCAATATTTTACATATGAAGGAATCTTCTATAGAATATTTTTTATTTGATCAAGGACTTCAGTGTCTAAACTGAGATGCAGTCGAGCAGTGGTAAAATGACCGACGTCCCTGCATAAGGGCTTGTGCATACAGGCATCTTTATGTCTTCTCCCCTGTTCCATTATTCACAGGAGAACAGGGGAAGAGAGATACTCACATAGGGAACATTGAGCTCTATGAATAGATATAGGTACAGTACACACAGGCACTTTAAAGGGGGAGGGTGGAGCAAGAACTGCTTCTGTAAAACTCCAAAGTGCAGTGGCAGCTTTCCGTGAACTTCAATGATCTCTAAATGAATGTCTTTCACCCCTCCACAGCCCTGTTCTTTTCGCACTTTAGACACTGAAGACCATGATCGGAAAACTTCTAGAGATGGTTCAGAACAAGTTTATGTGATATATATATATTATTAACAAAAGTAGAACCGAATACAACTGGACATCTGTGGTAACCAACTCACTGAAATGCCAAAAAAATGGTCCATGTACTTTATTGTTGCTGTACACTTCATAAACAGTGCTATTAACCTTCAAGTGCCCCAAGATATTCCATGTGTCCCAGACAATAAAATTAGATTGAAAGATGAACAATATTGAATGTACATTACAGCATAAAACTGAAATGCTGTCTATATGAAGTAATCTCTATTAGATGATTCAATAACAGTTAGTGCATAATCTTTCATTGTTAGATTATTACCAAAGTATATTGTCTGTTTGAAAAGCCAAAGTGCTGAGAGGTTAAATTGGTGAAATTGGACACATTATGGGCTGGGGGAGCAGGATAGTTGACATGACTATAGGAAGGAGGTGAAATTTCATAGGAAGGAGCACAAATATTTCACAGATACATTCCAGGTAGGGACTTGTATTTAAGAAAGTGGCTTTTAAATGCATAAACAGCAAAAGGGGTACTACTATTGAAGAGTGGTATTAATCTTTAATAGAGCTCACACACTATTATTTATTAATGTTTATGTTTAATTTAATGTCTACCTCTCCTGCCTGTAATCTCCCTACTTTATAACTATTTATATGCAGTTTACACAGGTAATCAGACCCATCTCTCATTACTTGACTATAAGCAGCATAAACTAGGTGATTCATTTCCCTGGCACTCTGACAGCCAATAAAAATGTGTTATATAACACAGTACAACAGTCAACTTACAGGAAGGTAGTTTATTAAAGATAAACAGTGCTGGATAGTCCATTCAGAAACTAGCATCTCTTATAAAGAGACGTTGGAGCAGCAAACTGTACACAGCCATTAGCATTGCTCATAGCACTCTGGTCATGGGTTCAAATCCAACCAAGAAAATATCTGTGTGGAGTTTACATGTTCTCCTTGTGTCTGTGTGTTTACTCCGGTTTCCTCTCAAAGCCCCATAACATACTGGGGGTTCATTCATTTCTGAGAAAAATGGACCGTGTGTGGGTGTGTATGTTTGTGTGGCAGGGAGTGCAGTGATTGATGAAAGATCTACAGCACTGAATCATATTGTGTCACTATATAAGTGATAATAAACACACCTTTGTCAGGCAAGGGAAGCTGAAATACAATTTCTAAATTAGCAACACCTAAAAATGATAGTGCTGCGATACTGATCAATAAGGTGAAGTAAAATCATTACCTTCCTCTTCCTCCACAGAATCATGCGCATCCTCCTGAGATGCCAGTTTCTTGGCTTGTTGTTCATACCATTGCCATCTGGGTGGCTTCTCAGGCCTAGTTTTTGCCTGTGCTTCTTGTTTGTCTGGAAAAGAAGCCACATCACTTTCCTGACCAGTGTTGGGTTTCTTTTTGGGAAACGAAGAGGGCTGTGGTTTGATAGCCTGCTGGATAGCAGTATTCATGGCATCCTTGTCTACATTCTCCACACTCAAACCTTTCTCTAGATTCTTCTCATTTAGCATCTCAACCTTCTTTGTGATTGATTGTGCTGCCTTTTTCTCCAAGTCCAAGTGTTTTTTGGACTTCAAGTGGTTTTCATAGGAGTTGAATGTGGAAAACCTCTTGCTACAAGCTGTGCAGTATGTGGCCGTTTCTTTGCTCTGCTCCTTCGCCACAGCTCTCTGGGCCAGAACACGTTCTTGGAAATTCTCTGCTGTTACCGGAGGCATGTCAGCCACTTTCCTCTTTAGATTGTATCTGTGCCAGTCAGTCTTGTAGTGAGCTCGCTGGATATCTGGGTCTGCAAACGCCACTCGACATGAAATGCAGGTGTAAGAAGCCATCTTTACACAAGCCTATCACTGTGTAGTTTCTGAACAACTGGAAAACAAACCACAATACTTTCAGATTATTGCCACATGTGCTGCTATAACCAATTATCTTAAATATTCATGTAAACTATGGAGAGAGCTGCCTTCATTTATTCAAATATTTAAAAACCTATAAAGGATTCACATTTAGACAGGTCGCACATGTGGCTGTTCTATTCTATCTAATCTGCCAATATGCTTTTTAAAAAAAAAAATCTGATCAGACATTTCCAAAAACTTGGACAACCCCATGACTGCATCCACGTGTCTGCACATTCATCAGTTAACTGAATTGAACAGGCACTCTAGTTGCATAGATTGACCCCTCAAGCAACAGGATCACCACTTGTGTAGCCTGCATTAAAATATACATTTCTGCTTTATACCAGTGTTTAGAGATGTATAAATGTATATCATAATGATTGCATCTGCCATTTTAATACATATTTATTATATTTTATGCAGGTAAAAGCATTATTTGGTTGCTTTATCTGTTCGGCCTAACAGTAAATCTGCCCAGCAGTGCAATAACCCGCATACACCAGCCACAGGCAAGAAGGCAGTCAGCATGGTAGATACATTTGGACTGCCCTTTAATCATTATATTTTGATACATAGATCATGATTTTTATTTATTTTAAAATAACTTCCCACTGTCTCTCAAGTTTTATGTCCATTATGTTTTATTATTTATGCATATTTTTATTTTAAGGCATATAGCTTAATTCTTTTGTATGTCATAATAGGTTCGAACAGATTGCAATCTTTCTATGCTGGTTCTATTTAAATGCTTATATATGCCATGGTAGATTTTGTAGCCCCACAGATGATCAGTTTCTATTGATGTAATACAAATGAACCCTTATAGATGTTGTTTGTCACAAGTATTAACCAAGAAGTTATTTCCACACTGGGAAGGTATTGGAAACTGCTATGTACATCCTTCCAGCTACTCCTAGACCTGCGATATCTCACTTTGCTCCTATACCTAGCACACGGAATATAGAAAAAAAACAATAATCATATTATTATGATGTCGCCACTTACCTTTACTTATTCTGTCACGTTTTCCAAGCTCCACTTCCTGTCTCCGGAACCACGCCCACACCTAATGATGTTCCGGAGCCACATAACCCTGTGACGAGGCAGCGCACGAAATACGGTTGATACATGATCCGCCATCTTAGATTTGGGCAGCTCAAATCAGTAAACATGTCCATCTGATCCCTCTCTGCCACCTGCTGGTTGGACCAGAGAATACCGCCTAGAGGTAGTTTTGTAGCAGAAAGACCTATCTGTCGTATTTACGGATGTATAGCTACATCAAGACATACCGTATATAAGGAGATTTAGTGCACGTATAGATAGATAAATATATAGAGATAAATAGATAGATTACATTAGGAAGTGGAGTAAAAAATAAAACCAGTGAATTTGTTTTTTAATTAAACTTATTACACTGATCAAATATGTTTAATTTTACACAACATTGGAAAGGGGTAATTAGGATAGAAAGAGAGGATTCTTAAAGAGCCTGTCTCCTGCTATCCCAACTATGTCTAATGTCTTAATGAGTACCTACAATTAAAACAGGACTGCATAACAAAAAAACTAATGTGTTAAAAATTTGAAATCTGGCCAAGGTCACTGCTGAACTCTAGAACTATGTTCTACCCCATTTTATGTGGCTGGACAGAATAATTAATGTATAAGTATAATTTTCTTTCTGTTATGAATGTTTCCTGTATTTGAATCTAAAATACTAAAACTACCTTTAAGATTTAGTTTTATACAGTGAGAAAAGTTTTTAAACAATTTTAGAATGTTTGCTTCTGACTAGATTTCTCACATTTCTTGGGCTTTTTTTGTATGGTTTATTTAGGTTTTTTGGGTGGCAGTTACCATTTATAAAACATTTGCTATTCCAAATTGACTACATTTTCTAGCCATTCATTTTTTTTGCACTTAATGTTAATTTAATAGGAATATACTAATTAATTTAAGCAACAACGTGTTGCTGTGATGCCACCTAAAAGGGAAATGTCTGCTATGGGAGTAACTGCACAGCAAGAAGCAGCAAAAAGACGAAGGGCGGAGCGGGATAAAGCCCGACGACAAACTATGACTGATGACCAAAGAGAATGTGAACATGATCGTCATCACCATGCAAATATGACTCCTCAGCAAATTACCTGTCACAGAGAAAACAATCAAAGAGCAAACAGGATAGAGGTAATATCACATCAACGCTTACAAAGTCAGTGAACGAGATGCCACGCCATTCTTGATGCTGGTAA
The DNA here is from genome assembly GCF_038048845.1 of Mixophyes fleayi. Lineage (NCBI taxonomy): Eukaryota > Metazoa > Chordata > Amphibia > Anura > Limnodynastidae > Mixophyes > Mixophyes fleayi. The sequence goes on along the minus strand of NC_134406.1, from coordinate 147,156,378 downwards.
CTTTGATAAAACAAATATTAATGCTCATAACAGTGGTCCCATGAACAATATTTGTGAATTTTGCCACGCTAAGCATTCTGGGGCTGATCAGCCATCTGACAAACTATTCAATCAATGCTGCCACAAGTCAAATTACGTGCAATAAGGTCTTCCCCTGTTATTGAGCACTTAATGAAAGGACAGCATTAACATTCAAAAAAACACTCTTATTTTTATCTGTCATTTTGACAGGCCTTTAACTAGTAAGGGAAATAATTCCACTATTAAATCAGATATTGTTGGCAAAACCAAAGTCTCAAATTTTTTCGGAACTTTTCCCTGTTTGGGTTAGGACAGCATCAAAAGGTGACTCTGAATCTCATCCCATGAAAGGAAATTTGAAAAATTAATATGTGACACAAAGGTTATTTATCTCATTAAATGTTCATGTGGACTTCCAGAGGCATAACTATGTTTCAGGAGTCCCATGTACGTAAAGCAGCCAGTTTCACACCTTTACTGCCTTACTGAAGCTTTGTCTACTGATCAGTTTGTGTGACTACTGTTATTTTAACCAAAAGGAAGTGGCTTGCAATATTTCCAATCACAAACCTCCTTTTGGTTTTTAGAACAGCATCCTCTGCCTGATCACTAGAAGAAACTTTAGTAAACTGAAGGGGGTGAGAAACTGTCTGCAGCTCCTCTGCTGCTACATAGCTGCATGGGGCTTTGATAGGAGAGGTGTACTCCCCCCTTCATTCTTCCTAGCGGTGGACAGGGCAACCAACAGGGGGGTATGGGGGTAGATGTGTGACATCCCTGCCCCCCCCTTCTTTTTTTCCTCTCTCATCTGATGAGGGAGGAAAAATTGCTCATTGCTGAAATTTCCACATTTCATGCACTCATCCTTTTTCCAAATAGGGACCAAACATTCCATAATCCAGACAAGCCACAGCTGAGCTCAAGACACTAACAGCCACAGGTAGTTAAAGCCTCAAGAAAAGATAGAAGAGATCAGGACAGTCTGATAACTGTCCTGATTCTGATGGAGCAGACCCAATTTTGAGTGACTGTCCCAATCAGTCAGAACAAGGACTATGTCATCAATGTGGTGGGATTTTGGAGAAGTGAGGGGCCTGTGGAAGGATTTTTGAATGAGTGATGTGGGTGTACCAGAGTCTTTTTCAGAGGTGCGGAGGGAGGGGGTCTGCCTGTTTCAACTGTACTGGGCCCCACAATTTCTAATGGCAGCCCTGGCGGTAGCCCAATAGCTCCTGCACCCCCTGCCACCAAGGTAGTTCCAACTTTGTGGACTTCCCATATACGGGCCAGACATCACAACCAGTTAAACTATATTAATAAGCAAATAAGTTCTATTATGTACATATGTTCCTTCTAATACTAAGGGGTAAATGTATGAAGCTGGGAGTTTTCTGGCGGGTTTGAAAAAACAATCAGATTCTCGCTAGCATATTTAGTACATTCTACAAAATTATAGCTAGAATCTGATTGGTTGCTATAGGCAATATCTTCACTTTTCAAACCTGCCGGAAAACTCTCAGCTTGATACATTTACCCTCAAGTGTAATTACTGATATTAAAGCACTGCAGTTGACAAATAAATCAAAAACAGAACAAAAAGGTAAACCATTGAGGGGACACCGCTATGAATGTTAAGTAGCTGTTGCCAGTGATTACAGCACTGTAAAATGTAAATTGCTCCAGACAGCATTAAACTGAATATGCTCTGTAAATGCTGATAAACATTGCAGCCTTATTGTTGAGGTAATTTTTTATTTGTTTTGTAGGATATTTTTAAACTTATTTAAAAAAATATGTATTTCACTATGTTTGTTGGCACTAAATTGCTCTTTCTCCCATAGGTTATTTCACATAAAATTCATGATTTGGCACATGCAAGCTTTTATCTTGTTTGTAGAGCACACTATGGGCCGATTGAAATGATGTAGGGCCTGATTCATCAAGGTACGCAAACGCATACGTATGCGGATAATCTGCTACTCGTCTCTGCGCATGCACGAAAACGAGACTTGAGCGGCGTAAAGCACCACATATGCTGCTGAAACACAGCAGATGCGGCACTCAAAGGCAACTCAAACACAAACTGCAACGCAAATACATTTGAGATGATGACTGACCACTTGAGAATAAAGGGGTGGGAATGGGAGGAGAGTAGGCGCAGACTGGGCGGAGATGAGAGATCACTTGAGTAAAGTAGGTGTCACGAACACGCTCCCAGCTGCCGTGACTTTGGGGTGTTTGCTGTATGAGGTCACACACGATTTTAGCCTGCAGCCTCTCTCACCTATCACACAGGTTCTAGACCTACGGAATCGTCCCCAAACACAGCGCTCTCACACCACCAGACACTTCAAGGTTCAGCCACTACCTATTGGGTACAAGCAATAGGACCCCAATATACTGTCCCACACTGGCACACAGGCTTCTAGTTCCACAAACTAGCAAGACACACACCAGCACACACAGGGTTAACTCTTCACTCCTCCAGACTGTTACACAAATGTAAATACAAGCACACCCAGCTTGTTAATCAAATGTATCCACAAATTACACACTGGCATTCCAAGGGTTAACCTGGTCGAGCAATCTCTCTTCTAAAAGGCTAATGGATTCTTTAGAGTATCAAGGACGCAATTTATTAAATTATAGATTTAATATACAAAAAGTACAGGGCATACAGATAACAAAAATAATGAATAACAATGAATAAATTTGACATAACAAGCAAAAGCAGTTTAAAATAAAAAGGATTACCTTCAGATTTGCACTTACATGAATTGCATTCTTGCCAAGGGGAATTTGGCTAGGAAGATGGACAGCTTATCAATGTAACTTGATTTCCCCAAAAGTCTGACACTTTGTCCCTCCAGACACAGGTTTTTAAGCAAACTCACATGGGACGGTACTCACAAGGGCAGTGTGAATGCTAACGTGGAGGGCGGAAATGTCCCCTGGGTGTCACCTCAGGTTTGTTCAAACTATTCCTAAGTTTTGACCGGTCTTAGCTTTCCTCAGATACCTCCCAGAGACATAACTTTCCCTTCAATAAACCGATCATAATTTCCCGCACATATAAATACCAAATATGATGAGATTACAACAATATCCAATCTCATCCTGAAATACATGTGATTATGGCTGTTCCCTGTGTAGTTGGTATCTATGTTTTAAACCCCTTGTGTGGTTTTTGCCCCTCAGTACAGAGTAGCATCCAGATTTCCCAAAATATGAACTATGACAACATTTTCCTTTGAAGGTCATATTTCTATATACCTGTATAGGCTTTCACATGTTGTCTACCAGGATCTCCAGCTGTGATTGGCACAACAAAGTCTATTCAAGTGTCTAAAGCGAACATCCTGGAAGCTGCTAAAAGTGGCAGGCTTATCTCCTCACACTGGGATGTAAAAAGCCATCAAACACAATTACATCAGACTCTGCGTCTTTAACTGTTACACTAACTTATCAATGGATTCATTTGATACAACCTATTTACACTGCAGTTATGAATTATCCCTTATAAATAACTGCAAGCTCTCTATGTTCACGACAGTAGGCGCTATGCGTTTTAACTTAAGAACAGTAGGCGTTCCCTCTGTGCAGTTAAGGGAAACTGACGGCACTCATGCCTCAAATCCTTGAGAAAAGTTAAGGAAGCTCCGGGTCATGTTTAAGTCCAAAACAGCTAGCGAAAACAACTAATAAACGCCTTTAGAAGCATACTTTGCATATGAAAACCACAAACAAGTATGCAAAACACACATACATATCAATGCAGACATTTTTTTTTTTTTTTTTTTTAAATGAAAATAAAAAATTTATTTGTATACATACATATATATTTGTATGAAATGTTCCATTAGTGTGTTTGTGTAAAAGAAGCCTCTGTTCCTTACAGACACCTTTTCTAATAAATGCTAGTGGCAATTGTAAGATGTTTAATGATATTTTGCCCTTTGGGTTGAATTCGGAACTGCCGTAATGCCGCAACGGTGGAATTAGTTAGCTTCATATAGCGCCCTCTGCTGCTTACTGGGTCTTCAGTAAAAAGGCCTGGCTTTTACACTGCCATTTCGTATGCTAGGCAGATATCTTCTCTACTATCACTCCCTATCCATTCCGCAAGCCGGAATGGAGTGCACACTCATTCAACATTCATTCCGGCAGCCGGAATGGAGTGCTGAGTGTATGTTAAAAAATGTAAAAAATTTTATTCTAGCACTAACATTCAACGTTGCCGTAAGTATCGATTTTAAATCTCTTTAAAATCACAACAACCACCATTATAATTACTCTCAATGTGAAATGGCTAATGTGACAGTTCTTGATGGTGCTTTTGCATTAAAAACCATTATTAAGAGAAATAATATTACATTTTTGCTAATTACATACATGATTTATGCGACTTTAACCAGAGCCTAATATGACCCCTAGAACACTTTTAACATCAACACAAATATGGCAAGGATATTAATGATACCTCAGAGACAAGAGCATTGGTAAGGAGTAGAACTCAGGCTTGCATGGTTGCAAGGTACATCAGCTAACTGCTATACCAATGTACAAGTGGTGAAAATAACCTGTCAAGGAAATGTAATAGAACTAAAAGCTGACCACCTACTTCTATCATTAGTTGTTTATCTTAAAACTTTGTTAAAAAGGCCAATACTTAGAAATATTAAACACATACAGATTTGGTACATGCAGAGTGAAAATGTCTGCATATTTAAATGTAGCCATGTATATAAATACAAACCAAAAGTAGATTAATATTGCTAGCACTTCCAAATTTGTTTTTTTCTCTAAGCTTATTTTGCCAACTTCGGTTTTTTCACTTTTGCCAGTAGAGATTTCCTATGTCTTGCAATCAAGTCATTTGGATCAACTGCTTTTCTTAGCTGTAGCTGACCTCACTGATCAACATGCCATATTACACAACAAAACATATACAAAAGCACTGTTAGATAAGTGACAGAGTGGAATACATACACTGAAATATTGAAATAGACAAAGTTAAGCCACGTACAGGCATCATATTCAAGGTTCAAACTCATTACCTTGTCGTTGGCAGCTCATTTCTTTAACCACTAAGTTAGACTTCAGATTGAAAAACACACACCAAACTGCACATGAACTATTAGCACACAAAAATGTCCTTCAACATAATTAATTGAACACTTGAACACACCTTCTTAGTAACAGACAGAAAGGATCATGTTTGGTCGTTTCAAAATCAATAAAGCAATGTCTAGTCTAATGCATATCAGATAATGTAACTATAAGAACTAAACACAAGCTTGGTTTAATCAGTATAAAAAGAAAGAGAGTTACTCATAACTACCGTTGCATAGACCCAGCATCAGATCTCGTCAGCTGATACCTGGCCTATACACCTGCATATACTTCGCTCATTACAAACCACTATAAAATACATCCTCATGCAGACTTGAAGGCGATTACATTGCGAAAGTTTCTGTGTTTAGCTGCTGGTGATTTCATTAGTGGCCTTTTATTTGTATTGAGTTATAGGTCAAGTTAATGTGTTTATGTTTTAAAAAGCATTTAATGGCAAAAAAATAACTACTAAGTATTACAGATGGCACTCAGTGGGATATGTACAGTGTAACGTAATAAACATTCAATGACAAAGGGATTTTACATGTGGGTCAAACTTTACTTTATCCAATTAGGACACTTTAGACACAAATGGGTTTGCGGCTCATGTTTGAAAATACACCACTGTCATTAGTGCTTCAATCCTAAAAGTGTTTGTAATCAACTTTTTCGGATCTGAAGAATCGCTCTCTTGTTCCTGAATACTCTCGCTGTCATGTTGCATTTATTATTATCAGCATGACGGATAACATGTTATGAAATTGAACACCCTAGACACACACACCTGTGTTTGTTAACCAGCAGGAGCTTGAAAAACTAAAAACTAAAAAAAAAATGATCGCAAATGCGAATCTTAGGCCAAATTATGAGCAGTTGTGTATTTTATTTGCCTTTTTAAAAAATAATCTTTGGTGTACATTTAATGTACTCTTAAACCACTTTGTGCTCAGGGTTGACCTGTGGCCTCAAACTTCTGACCTTAGTATTGGTGGGGGGAATACCTAACCACTACACTATTGTCTAGCACACATAGTAAATCTTTTCTCCAGCATATCTTTCAAATGTACAGTAATTAAACATTAATATTGCAACAACACAAACTGCTAAACTCATTTATCACATATGTAGGTAAGCTCATTTATTAAAGATGTGAGTGTCTTACCGTACATTGAATACACTTTGACAACATAGCAGATCGCTTTTAGAATAAAGCACAATTAGAACACACCTGTGTAATGACGTCTGTGTAGCGTACTCTCCGGCGTACTCACCAGCACTTAATTCACTAATTACAGTGCTAGTTAAAATACCTTGTTCGAACTTCTGTGTTGTTGGGAGTTTCACAGTTCTGGGTAAGTAGACCGTAGATGGTCCAATGGTTTTTTTTCTGGTGTTTACTGCTGTACCTTGCTCAGCACTCGGTATGTTTAAATATTTAGCTAGGTGTGGGTGGGCTAGAAATCTCAATTGCTGCTGAAAGGGCTTAATGTACTGTGCTAGTGGTTTTTATGTTGAAGGTTAGTGGCAAAGTATTTCGTTAGCTGAAGAGTTTGAATCTTTAGGCCACTGTGTATACTTAGAGGCGGGAATGCATAGAGACCTCTAGAATGTAGTTAAATGAATAAATCTTATCCCTTTTCTTTGCTTAATTTGTTACCTGTTGAGCCTCCCCCACAGATATCGGATCTGTCTGGGTGGTTTGATCTGTGCTACTATATTTGGATCTGTGCCATCAAAAGCCAATATTGTCTGTGTGTGTGGTAAGTAGAAGCGTGAGAAATTGTATACGATACACTTTTTTAAAACACTTTGCAGTAAGAATGGGCATGCTGTGGTATAGGTGGTGTTTTATTATTTATTTAAATACTTTTTTTATTTTTGTTTTTTGGACAAGAACAAAAACAATACCTTAACACTCTGTATTTTGTGTTGCACTACCTTAAACTGATTACACCAGAACAATTGTAATGTAACTAATGTGATTTATACAAGGTTATATGCCTATGGTAAGTATCACGTTTGCATGCACTTTGGTGGTGGTTCTATATGGTGAGGTGCTGTTTGGTCATTCAATAGGTTTTATTTTTGTGAAAAGTTATTTTATTTTATTTTTTTTCTTTCTTTTTGTAAAAAACACTACTTATGGACTGTCCTTTTCCACAACAAAGCTTTAGGATGAATAACGACTACATTGTAAGTATTGGTTGTCTCATTTGTGGCAAAGTATGAAAAAGTAAAGTTTAAAAGTGTCACCTAAGTGTTGGTTTGTAAACTCTGGCTTTTGCAACACATACAGGCGCTCCTGGAGTTGGACCACATTCTGTTTCATGAGGGGTCTGCTCCTCGGCCCCGTCCAAACCAGCAACTACGCCATCATCGCCGTCCGAGGGAGCGCATCTTCAAGCCACGTGTCAGCCTCTTTGGGATGTCAGATGCGGAGGTTGTTCGTCGCTATCGGCTTCCTCCACATGTGATCTTGGACACCCTGTGCATTGTGTAATGTGACCTTGAGCCAATGCGTAACATCCCGACAGCAGTACCGCCTTTGACCAAACTTGTGGTGGTACTGCACTTTTGTGCTACTAGTTCATTCCAGTGCACAGTCAGGGTCGCGGCAGGTATGTCCCAGGCGACCTTCAGCCGTGTGCTGGAGGTTGTCCTAAGGACGTTTCTATTGCGGCTCTGGCAGTTTATCCATCTGCCACTCGATGAGGAGTCTCTTGTGCGGATCATAGGGGCTGTAGATGGGATGCATGTGGCACTGGTGCCGTTGAATGGAAATGCTTCGGTTTTTATGAACCGGAAGCATTTCCAATCAATATATGTCCAGACCATATGTGACCCGTCTCTCCAGATTCGTAACCTGGTGTTACAACTCCCCTGTCCTCGCTCCAGTGCCGCGATCCTCTCTCTCTTCTGGGTCGCGGCAGCGCTGTCACGTGACAGCACAGGGCGGGGAATTCAAAGCTGCAATCTATGAAAGACCTGCTCTGATGCCTGGGCAGCGTCAGAGCAACTTCTCCTGTTCCCTGACTTGGTGATTTCTCTTTGGATTCTCTGTGTACCAGTTTTGCCTTGCTCACTTCCCAGGTATCTCTGCTCCAAGTGTATCAGACCCAGGCTTGCTGACCACATATTATCTCCGCTCCACGTGTACTAGACCCCGGCTTGCTGACCACGTATTATCTCCGCTCCACGTGTACCAGACCCCGGCCTGCTGACTACGTATATATCTCCACTCCAGTGAACCAAACCCAGGCTTGTTGTACCATGCATTATCTGTATCCAGTGTACCAGACCTCGGCTATCCTGACCACGGAGTGGTTAATACTACCTTTCAGTTTCCAGTGTGATCGTGAGCTACCTCCTACATCCTTACCTCTAGAGGCAGACCAGTGGGCCGCGATCTGCGATCCTCCACAGCAAAGCCCATCCCGCCTTGCGGCGGTTCTTGGTGAACACCAGGGGGTTCGTTAAACTCCGCACCACCGGCCGGCCAGCGCTGATCTAGAGTAAGGCAAGTACTCCATATTTTATACCTACTTTACTGCATCGTTGTACACATTACATAATTGTTACACCTAGTTGCGAAATGGGGGGGAGTACCCATGACTCCTATGCATTTTGTAATTCATGGTTGTGGCCTAGATTTCAACAGAGGCAAGGGGGTGTCAGACCACACGGAGATGCGTGGCTTCTTGGTAATTATTAGAAAATATTGCATCTGTTCACTAGAATTTGTTAGTTTAAATGTATGTCAAATATTGTTTGTAAAAATATTTAATCGTACTTGAGTTGTTACTGTTACACAATGTGTTATGAAGTGCATGTGCCTTGTATTTTTAATTGCCGCTACTATAGAGTAATTTTAGTTATGTTTAAGCTATTTAGATATTTACTGGTAATGTAGGCCTAGTACTGAAACAGACCTAACAGTTAAGGCTATGTGTCCTGTGAAAGAAACAGTCTAATCTGAAAATCTGGAATGAACTTTGGTTTGCGGCCATTATTAGACATTGTTATTTGTCATAGGATGGTAATGATACAGTATTCTGACTTGGAAACCTTACTATTTAGCATAGAATGAAGCTGTGACTCTGTCACGGGCACTAGGAGGCTTTACCCAGTATCACCCGCTGATGGTCTTATCAGAGCAGTAGAGTTGGTATATGATACTCTGATGGCAGGGTGATAATGGAACTGGAAACAGCAGATGGTTAGAGAATGCTCAGAAAGTCTATGACTAGCAGCACTGGTAAACAATGGGTAACTGAACACGAGGATCTGGATGGACAAGGCACGTGAGGGTAGTCAGTGGTCTGCGCACGGCAAGTTGTACCACTGCTATAGTGAGAAGAATGTCCAGGAGTAATAAGGAGGTGGAAGTCAGCGGTCTGCGTATAGCAAGTTGTACCGCTGTCTGTAGTGAAGGAATGGAATCCAGGTGAAGGTCACGGGGAAGTCAGTGGTCTGCGAGTAGCAAGTTGTACCACTGCTTATGTGAGAGGATATATGCAACTGGTGACACAGGGAAACAGGAATCAGTGGTCTGCCTCTAGCAAGTTGTACCACTGAATATATATGTGAGGAAGGACACGAGGAGATAAATGCTATGCAGAGTCTACACGGGTACACTGAACTTGATCCCACGTTGAACTGCACACAATGATAATAATGAATGAACAGCACTGCACAGATAAACAAAGTCACTCAAATAGTCCAGCAAAAGGAAACACAGTCAATAATAGCAATAGTCTCAGAGGATGGAAACTCCGGAGGAGGACAACTCAGTCTAGATGGATATGCAATACACCAGCACAGTCAATGAGAAGTATGCATACCGTGGTTCAGATGAGCAGGCTGTTAGGGATAGCTGCAGGGATACCTGAGCGGCCGGGAACAGACGAGATGCGAAGTCCTTGCAGAATGGAAGCGGCAGGTAGGTGCAGCGCACTGTAGGTAGGCCAGCAAAGATGACAAATACTCAGGAAGCAGTAGTATATTGAATAGAACAGCAGGAGACCACGGGACAGTTGAAGCGATGTAGCAAAGCTGGAAGCCGAGGAGCGTAGACTCGATGCAACAGGCGAGTTGACACAAATGGACACACTGTAGAAGCAGTAGGCAGCGGGTCAGCTGACGGCAGGTAGAATGCAGACTGGAGCGCTGAGACGAGCAGACTCTGTAGACACGCTGAAGTAGCGAACAGGCATCAGCTGGAACAGTAGCGATGTAACTCAGGAGAGTTTGCAGTAATCTGTAGCTGTAGATACACGGAGGCAGCGGATAGGAATCAGCTGCTGGAGTCACGAAGAAACACAGGAGAGTTTGCAGTAATCTGTAGCTGTAGATACACGGAGGCAGCGGATAGGAATCAGCTGCTGGAGTCACGAAGAAACACAGGAGAGTTTTCAGAAATCTGTAGCTGTAGATACACGGAGGCAGCGGATAGGAATCAGCTGCTGGAGTCATGATGAAACACAGGAGAGTTTGCAGTAATCTGTAACTGTAGATACACGGAGGCAGCGGATAGGAATCAGCTGCTGAAGTCACTAGGAACACGAGGAACAGAAGTGGTCTGGAAACCACAAACGGCAAACAGGAATCAGCATTAGCTGAACACACGAGGAGGCACTGGAACACCTTCAGAGACTCATGAGGAATGAGACTCCATGAGACTCCATGAGACTCCAAGATCAGGCAACGTGGTATTGACCACAGGTGCTTAATATAGGGAGTGTTGCCTGATCAGTCAATTAAGTTAAAGGAACAGAACTGAAGGTTAAAAGGGACTGCACATGCGCAGTACCTCATAATAATGGACGGACACGGTTCCTAGCTACTTTAGAAGTAGCACTCACAGTCCGGTGAGTGACAGACTCATATTTTAGTTTGTTATATTTTGTGAGGCAGGTATATTTTTACTCAGAAATGGAAATAATCTTGGTTTCTTTTGTCTTTACTCTCGTCCTACATAGGAGACAATGCGTATCCCTCCTGCCCTTGGCTCCTCACTCCCATATTGAACCCACACACAGAGCAGGAGGAGGCCTATAACTCGGCTCATAGGGCCACCAGATCGGTCATTGAAAGGGCTTTTGGCCTCTTGAAGACTCGCTTTTGCTGCCTTGACCAGTCTGGTGGCGCACTCATGTATGAGCCGAGTAAGGTGTGTAGGATCATCGCTCTGTGTGTGGTGTTCCATAATATTGCCATCCGGAGTGGGGTTCCAAGGGACATGGACGAGGTTGCTGGGGTGAACAAAGCGGAGGAGGCGGAGGAGGAGGTGGCGGAGGAGGAGGAGGAGGAAGACCTTGTAGACCCCCCTCGTGAAGCAGTGCGTGGCTCCAACTTCAGGTAGTATGTTGTGGAGACATACTTTTGAGGTAAATGAGTTTTTAGCACTTCTAATTATTTCTAATTAAAAACTTTTCTGGAGACATAATGACCAAGCTTAGTCAAAGTAACTTTGACTAATGTATGTTTAGTATAAATCTGGTTATAAATATACGTGGGCTGGTGGGATAGTGAAAAATATTACATGTGTCATAATTGTTAAAAATCAATTACAACCTGTAAAATGTTTTTAAAATGTGTGTGGGATGTATAGGTAAATGCCTCAAAGTTTCGCATCAGTGTATTTTAGTAAATGCACCTTAATGTGTTAGTTTTCATCTACAGGCTAATGTGGCTACATATACGTCATTGTGTTGCAAAGTTTTGTACTGTTTGCACAGTCCTACTTTCCATGTTTGCTGCTTGTATTAGCTATGCACCTAAAGCCCAGAATGGTGTAGTATGTAAATGTCCCCTAGTGTAAAAAAGTCCCAGCCAAATATATTGAAATAAAATGTATCATAACTCTGCTCAGTTAGGCATGTGAGGCTTATATGTTATAGTACGCCACTTATAGTGCTGAGAAGTGGACATTTCTGACACTTGGTGTTTTTTTTATATATAGAGGCTGTTTTGAGAACTTGGCCTGTATTGCACTTTCCATTGGAGTTGTTGGATGTTGCCATGGTGAAGGCTGTTGACAAATGTAAGTATAGTGTTATCTGCACTAAAAAGTGACTGTCAATTGTGTGTGCCTCATACAATAATAACGTTAGTAAGCCTTGATTGTGTGGGTGTGCTAATTAAATGTATGCCGATGTGCTAGTTATGTAACTTATGGCTTAGGGATATTTTTTTATGTCTCTAACACACAAGCCAATATTAGACAATATTGTGTAGAATCTTACTAGATTTTTTACCATTTTCAATACAGTGGCCAACTTCTTGATCATCAAGTCATCACCTAGGTACCTAAATGCAAGTTAGTTGCGAGCTAATATTGACGTAGTAAATGCTTGTTTCACATTCAACAGGGCGCGTTGGTTTGCATTTTGGAGTAGTGCAATTCGTGTCTCCCTACATGTTGAAGTATTGCTCCAGTGCTCCAAGCCTGCTTATGTCTCTCTTTAGTCTGGCCAGATTGTCATCTCTTCAGCCAATGAACTTTGCCACACACAGACCATTGACTTCTTTGCTATGTCTCAGGCCAAGTGCAGAAACAGTCCAAGCTGGTTTGCGTTTTGGAGTAGTGCAATTTGTGTCTCCCTACATGTTGAAGTTTTTCTCCAGAGCTCCAAGCCTGCTTATGTCTCTCTTCAGTCTGGCCAGATTGTCATCTCTTCAGCCAAGGAACTTTGCCACACCCAGACCATTGACTTCTTTGCTATGTCTTTGTTAGCACATTTGGATTCATATATATAATAAATAAATCCTAGCCTGCAAATGTGTCAGCAATCTGTTGTCATGAAATTTTGTACGATTACTATAGTGCAGTGATTCCTCTTTGAATACACATAAATCCATATGTAGTGCTTTTGTAACTATTGTTGAACATGTGTACTTGTGCAATATATTGAATCAATGTGTGGTTCTTTTGTCCTTTGCCACATACACACCATAGCCTACAAACACACTCTCTGGAGTTAATGTACAGTTTTTGTAATTCTGGTTAGTTTGGAGGTTTGTATGTGTGTTTGGTTGCTTAGTAGTCAATTTCTAGTGCACTTTCACCTTTTAGAGGCAACATGGTATGTGCATAGCAACATAGGCATTTAGAAATTTTTCCAGTATACAAATTACACTTAAATGTTAGTGGAGTTACCTCAAACACTACAAAGTTTTGGCCCTTGGCCAAACAGGGTTAAAATCTTCCTCTTGTGCTAGTGCCACTTTGTTTCAAAGTGGCCCAACACCCACATGGCAGACACAAAACCCACACTAACAATCATGGGAAATGCGTTAGTGCCAGAAGCTAGTGGAGCCTTTCTACAAGGCCATATTAACATTATGTGTAACCCACCCTTGGGACAGCAGATAAACCAGTCTCCACCCTTTTCATGGTATATTTACATTGTAAACTATTTGTGATATGTAATACATCACCTATATTGCTTATTGGTCCAGGCAGGCAATATTCCATTTCCGGCCCACACAGATACTCCAAATTAGCACTAGTTAAATTAGTCTGAATACACACATTGTTAGCCAGCAGACACTTGACATGTTTTGTGCCCTTGACAATGTATGCTCCAAATAGTTTTTGACAATATTTGAGATTGGATTGTGGTGTATAAATGTGTCAATACAATTTGCAGTTCTATTGGCCTCTGAAAGTGGAAAGTATCGAAAAAAGCCACATTCCAGGTGGGTTTCTCTTCAAATCATATATGTCAGTGTGTGTGTAAATAGTCTTTAGGGATACTTTGTGGCATAATATAAACTATGCCTGTTTAAACTTGCTAGCAAATGGTAAGAAATAATCAGTACTTTGAAAGTGTTATACATCACAAAAGTGATTTATAAAAGCACTACTGGATAGTGCAATTTTGGAGACAAACCAGCTCTTGGACATCCATCACTAGTTGATGTAGATAATGTGTTGTCTACTTACTTGAATAACAGGGTGTGGCTCTTTGGCAGAGGTTATATTTTCAAAACCGGCATTTTTATTTTTTTTTTGCTAACATTATTAGCCAGACACACAGCAAACAGCTCACACAACACTACAGACTTATATTGTTTCTAACAATATGTGCCTAGTGCAATAAGGACAGGAATGAACATTGATCCAAGTGTGATGCTGAAGCCCTGCCGGTGTGCCAGACACTGTGCATTAGCACTATTCTAAAAGGCTAATACCTTCGTATATATTTTACATTTGGCCATAATCATAACGGAACATATTTGTAGCTAACATTAATTACCTTGTTGCATCCCTAGAATGATTTTAACTAGTCATTTCGTGCCATTTGCACCTGTGATTTGTGGCTCCTTTGTGTCAGGTTACATATTAAGAATGCAATATATCCTTTACTGGAGGAATTTGCCTACCTAGAAAGGGACACTGTAGTAGCTATATGCTTGGTTTGCAACCATTTACTCACACAAACTTATGCCTACATTATTAAAGTCAAACATTTGGTATATATTACAATATGTCTGAAATTTTTTAACTTACTGTTTGTTGGTTTGGTAATAAGCAAAGCAAAAAAAATATCATCAATATTCAGCTTGGGCTGCCCTGCAAAAAAAGCAAATGAACAGGAAGGAAAGCAAAGTGCAGGTGGGTTTAAATGGAGGTTTGTATTAATAAACCAGGTGTACACTCTTCTTCCTAATTGCAGAGCACAGAGTACTCGTCTCATCGGCGACGGCCGCCATGTTCTTGGTGGGAGAGGCAACCATTACACACACAGGTGTCTGAAAGATCCGCGTGTGACGTGAGCACGCCCATACATGCTCAGAGAACCAATCAGAGTGCAGAGTCCTCCATTTTGTAAAAATTTAATTTTTAGACATAGCAAAATGAGGGCAGCTATTTTTTCTCGCAGGGAGCTAAGGTGCCTCACTGCAGACACGGACAATGTACCCTCAGGGCGCAATGTCTCTAATGAGATAAAACTCCAGGCATATGAGAGCGTCCGCAGACGTCTCTGCCTGCGGTACAAACGCAGCAGGACCATCGTCCAGCTCCTGGTTGCTGGCTGAACTCCGTCAGGAGATCACAAGAAGTGAGTTCTTTATTAATCGCAGAAAACGTGTGTCAACAAATATTTTGTGTATATGTATCCAACTATGTTCACCCAAATCACTGGACATGGCCTACCACTACACTACATATCAATCTTTCTCCACACTGGAAAAGTCATTCCCCTTCCAATGCACCCAACCTGCTTTGGCTTCTGTCTCCTACATTTAGCTACTCAACATTTACTTTCCCACATGATTTTTTTAGAAACTTCAGGACATTAATGCAGGTTTTTGAATCAAGCTCTCCAACTCTTGACCCCAGTGCTGTAACTTGCTGACCTAAGCTTAAAAACCATTTGCAGAATTGAGTGCCAGAAGTGTTTTTATTATTGGCAAAACATTTGAAAGGCAGCTTTGAAAACCCAAAGACCTTAGCTGATTTTCAAAGATGCAATTTCTAAAATATCCAAATTACCAGGCCAGTAGTATGTTTTGGGAGTGTTGTAGGCAACACATGCAAGTATGGAGCAAACCTGCGAACTCCACACAGATGAATCAGGACTTGAGCTCCTGACCCCAGTGCTATGAGAGCAAATTGCTAACCACTAGGCCACAGAGATATTCCACATCCCTATACCAAAAACAAACATTTGTGGCAGGGCATGTGAAATGCTTTGTGCTTATCATGTTTAGCTCCTTGCTGTTGTAGTAGCTAATATTTGTGTCAGCTGGCAATGAGATTTTATTTAAATTTGTCTGATCACATGATTATCGTACAACTATTGGTTTGTTACGCTGGAGAATCTGTTTACAATACCTTCTTTATTTGTGCCTTGTTTTACAACAGACCGGGCCCGGTTTGCTCGCCGCCAACTGCGGCAGCACCACCAGTCGGAGGAGGAGGATGAGGAGAGCAGCACCGCCAACCAGTGGTAGAGGAGGAGGAGGATGAGGAGGAGGAGCAGCAGCCAGCTGACCTGGAGCCTGAAGGGGCAGTACAGGCCGAGGGTGAGGCCGAGCAGGAGGCGGAGGGCCAGGAGGAGGGGAAGACAGATCCCGACGGCCAGGCAGACCAGGAGGACGATGGGCAGCTGGTGATGGATGAAGAATCCGAGGCCTCAAGAGATAGTAAGTATTTACTGGAAAGGCTTTTCACATTTGGATAACATTGCGATGTCCATTAAACTTGTAAAAAATCCCTGCTGTCACACATGTGGATTAAATGGTGACCTACATGTCACAGTTTTTAAACATAATGGACCTACAAATGTTATTTTCATTCAACACTCAAACCACAGGCAGAACCATCTTAACACATGGGCACGCAGGGCAGGCCCAACACAAATGTGACCGATAGCCTTGTCAACTTGTCAGTATATTATTCTTTATTTTTGGACTTCAAATCTAAGCCAAATGATTAAAACTTCCTGTGAGTGGTTGTGTAGGTATTGGCCTACTGTAGTGCTTTGCCCTGGGGCCTATAATGCTGTTAAGACCACCCTGTCCACGCCCCTCTCCCGGGGAACACCAGATTGTAGTACATCAAAATGCAACACCAAAGCCTTAACAACGTGTATTGTGCGGCCAAATGCATCTGTATCTAGAGGCCTAACATTTGAAAGTAATGTAACAGTACACATCTCTTGTAAGTCCTGTCTGTTTGATAAATTAGGTGGGGATATATATTTAATATCTTTTTTTGGTTTATTTCGGCACCCATTGAGGAAGCTGGCAATTGGCCTCCCCCACCACCGACTGCGGCCGAGATTATGGCCCACATGGGGCAATTTTTGGAGGAGCTTGAAGGCCTTCACAACCATATATGGCAAGTGATTGCCACATTAAGATTCAAATTGGCCTACTGGGCTTCATTTCTGTAAAAAATATTTTCTTTATTTATAAATTTTATTTTTATATTTTTTTTTATGTAAATAGTTATAATTGATTCACTTTTAAAAAAATCAAAGTGTGTTTACAAAAAAACCTTGGTGTGTGTGCCTTTATTCATCTAATTACCCAACATGTGGGTGTAAGGTAAAAAGAGAACATATATATTATCAGAAAAGAGTAACATTTAGGACGGATTTAGGTTTAGAACTCCATCATAATTTAGAAAGGTGAAAAGGATTTTATTTGGTGTTTGCATGTCATCCAAAGGGAACATGTGGCCTCCACCAGCAAACCACTACTGTAAGAGGTATGGCATCTGTAGGCCCTGTGTGGAAGATACATTTCCAAATGTGAAATGCCCTAGCTAGATCACAATTGCCCCAAATCATGTGTCATTGTAGTGATCATCCAAGGTTACGTTAAAGTGTCAGAGCCAAGCCAGTCACACATTGAAGCGAACATCGAAAGTGTACCCAGAAGTGGCGTCAGTGGTGTATGGCAGAAGTGCAAGCGAAGCAAAGGTCCCTGGTACTGCAGTGTTATGAGCATTCTGTTTGGATAAAGCAGAGCACATCACATTACATGTACGCCGTGGATCCAGATGAAAGTCGATCTGCAGGCAATGTTGCATTTAACTCCAAGGAGCCTGTCCCCTACAAACTCCCCCCCTTCCCTTAGTCCATTCATAGTAATAAATGTTATCATACACATAATAATGTGCATGTGAACTGTGGGCCCTGAGCCTTTTCGGATTTTCCATCCAACAAATGATTTGCTTACAATACCAAATATATCTGAGGGCATATTTTACAATATGGTTGAGCATGTATAACAAATCAACAATAAAAAATGAAACCATTGTGTAACGTTCCTGCGTTTCTTGTTAGCATAATAATTCCAGTCCACACATTAGTTATGGATAAGCTTGGTATTTGAACTCATGGCTGCTGTGTTGTGAGTCCAAAGTGCTAACCAGTGAGCTACCTGTGAGATTGTTACTTTGGCAGTAATTTGTGTGTATAATGAAGAGGAAGAGTACTATGACATGTCATTTGCCTGTGTAGCAGGCATGCTGTATTGTTGGTGTGCTTCATGTATTTTCCAATCTGAGGTGGTGCTAGTGGGTAGGCGTCCCACGTTCCCTAAAGTCATTCGTGAGTTCTAATCCAGACAGAAACCTTTTATCTGTGCTGGAGGTTGTATACACTCGTGTGTGTGTGTGTGTGTGTGTGTGTGTATCCTTTATGGGAGAGTATGCTACGCTTTTTTCATAAAAGTCAGATGTATTTATACAACATACATTTAGATATATTCCATTATTAATGTGCTTTTAATGTAGCCATGTCCATACATTTTGCGTACTATACAGCGACTTGAAATCCTAAACACAGAAAGGCCATCAGCAATTTGTGTTTTAGTTTAAAGTGTGTATTACGCTAATTAATAGCAAAGGAAAAACATTGTTCACACTGTTCCACACTATTACTATTTGCCACTGATTAATCAGTACAGGGCTATCCCGTAAAAATAAGCCCCAGGCATTGTGTTGTGTTCTGTGTAAACTAACTGTTCCGTCCCTCCCACATTGGGCATAAGGTATACATTGCTTAGCTTCCCGTCAATCGTTTGGAGATCCATCGCTTGTGATTGTACCTTGTGTAAAGATCCGCAGGTGGGTGTGTTTTATTGCGTTTGCGCTACTTATTTCCGTCCCTTAAGTGTAGAAGACCACAGGAGGGTGTGCGTACCTTGATGAATCACATTATCATTAGTTGCACTGTTTCACCACCTCTAGGCCTATGCATAGGAGTGGACTGCTGAAAGAACACAGTATTAACTGAGGAGGAGAAATTATCTGGCTAGATGGGTGCTATTTGGCTGCTCTTGAAGTCTTGATAGTGAAGGAGATATCGATTCTATCCACACCTACACTGCAAGGCTTTGGAAAATGATCAAATGGTTGTCACCCACTTAATTTATTTCACAACATTACAACAAGATTCTGTGAGCACACCCTGAGATACATTGTTATGTACAGTCCGATCCTGTCAGACGAGGTACTTGAAAACCAGTCAAATGGAAGATACTAGAAAAAAGGCTTAGGGGTATATTTAGTAAACTGTGGGTTTGAAAAAGTAGAGATGTTGCCTATATCAACCAATGAGATTCTAGTTATCATTTACTTAGAACATTACAAAATCATCATCATCATCATCACCATTTATTTATATAGCGCCACTGATTCCGCAGCGCTGTACAGAGAACTCATTCACATCTGTCCCTGCCCCATTGGAGCTTACAGTCTAAATTTCCTAATATAAACACACACTTGCAGACAGACTCATACAGACAGACAGAGAGGGAGACAGACAGGTAGAGACTAGGGTCAATTTTGATAGCAGCCAATTAAGCTACTAGTATGTTTTTGGAGTGTGGGAGGAAACCGGAGCACCTGGAGGAAACCCACGCAAACACAGGGAGAACATACAGACTCCACACAAATAAGGCCATGGTTGGGAATTGAACTCATGACCCCAGTGCTGTGAGGCAGAAGTGCTACCACTACGCCACCGTGCTGCCCAAAATGACAGCTAGAATCTGATTGGATGCTACAGGCAACATCTCCACTTTTTCAAACCTGCAGTTTAGGAAATATACCTCTTAATGATGATTACAAATTAATAGCTGCTGATAGCTATGATACAAAAAACAATCATTCATCTATCCCGCCTTCCCTTCCCTTGTAGTATGTCCTTCCCCTTCCCTGTTTATTTCTGTATCCTTTTATTTATGATTTCTAGAAAACCATAATAAAAAAATGTTTTCAGTTATAAAAAAAAACAACATTCAACTTTTACTATTTTATTTATTTACATTTCTGATTCCACCTTATCTTAGCATACAGAACAACCTAAATTAGTAAAATATCAAAGTGCATTTTTTATTTTTATGTTGCGAGCGTCCTTCGGCAAATTATATAATAAATAATTGTAAAAACAAATCAACATACAGTACACATGTAGCTCTAATTTTGCTTCTATGTTAAAATCAGATGATCATTTACAAACATAGTAACTTTCCTGTTTTCACTGTTTACAAGTTAAGAATAATCATGGTATGAAGGCAAAATAAAATGGTTTGCTTTTAAAAATAATAAAGTGCATTTTTAGTCATCACTACCGTTTCATAAGCCTGGAGTCAGTTATACTATAAGGGAAGGTGGTATAATATCTACAATAGGAAATAACAGGTTTATATGTGACACAGGTGTTTGTTCTGCAATGCAGCACTATACGAATGGCACAGATTCCTACTCTTACTGCAAGATGACTTGCTCACGCAAATGTTTTTACCAATTAAATATGTATTTTTTGGAATATAATGGTTTCACTCAGGGGAGGGCTGGCATATTTTAGCCCGGGGTGAAAAAGACTCGACTCAGCAGCCTATTAGGCACATTTTAATGGAAAAAAAAGGCAATTAGCCCAGTGACCCAGGCCAAGGTAGCCCAATCTGGGACCGGCCCAGGGGGCACATGCCCCCCAGCCCTGCCTGCCCCTGGTATCACTGGTGGTATTGTTCATTTTATGTATGAAAATATGGGTCATTCTCCTTAGATGGTAATAGAGACAAAGCCACCACCAAATGAAAAGGCCCAAAAATCTTGAAAAACTATAGTCTCTCAAAGATGTAATGTTTGTGTTAAGCATGCTGCGTTTTTCACAATTAAATCACTAATCTTCAGTAAGGGTATACAATAAAATGTATTAGAATTAACGTTATTGATCTTCAAAACCTGCTCATAGGGATACATTTGTTTGTGCCTTATCTCACAGTGGTAAGCATTGCTGCCTCAGAGTGCCAGGACCATAGCTCCATTCAAACCAGTGTGGAGTTTGTATGTACTCCCCGTGTTTGTGTGGGATTTCTCTGTGTGCTCTGCTGTTCTCCCTCAGTCCAAAAAACATAGTCTAAGGTTAATGTTTATATGTGTGTGTTTGTGTGATAGAGAAGTCACACTGTATGCTCCATTGTGGAAGGGACTGATGTGCACTACTAAATGTTCTCTGTAACATGCTGTGAAATACGTTGGTGCTATGTAAAGGTTAATATTAACAAATAACATGGAAATACTGTCGGGACCACAACTTATGTTCAGTCTGTTGGTGGTTACTAGAGTACAGCATTCTCACAAACATAACACAGACATCAATTGATGTATACAAATCAATGAAACCACAAAGCTATCAATATAAGAGAGCAGGTTAGTACCAATGTTAAGTGCAGTATTGCTGGCAAATAATTATATACAGCAGAGTTTCAATGACCCCTGCCCTGCTCATGAACTTACTATGATTTTAAAAATAGATTAAATGGCACTTTTTATCAAATTTCCTTGTGGAATCTGCCTGAGCAGCCATAATTCACTTTGATCAGTTCCGTAATTTACTGGCTCAAAATAAAGAAAGACACATTTGTCCTGCTAGCGCTTGACTTGTTAATACCATGTAATCAAAGCCCGACTCGCTAATTAGTACATCTAGCAAAAAGTACTCTGATATCTTTACTATATGTAGTAGTATAATAAATGGACTGCCTTTAACAGAACAAGACAGAGATTTTTGAATTTCTTACAAGCAACAATAAACCACTATAAACTCAGCTTAAACTACTAAAAGGGAAGACATCACTAAAGATAAACTGGAGCAAGGTAGGCACATCTGTCAAATAGGAACACAACGAAGCAACTGCTAAAGGCAGATATGTATTTACTGGACTTCTATACATCATGGAAATGTTCTTTAGAGATGTTCACTGACCCCCATGTTTTGGTTTTGGATCTGGATTCATTTCGTGTTTTGGTTTTGGCAAAACCGGCCTCGCATATTTTGGTTTTGGTTACTGATTTTTTTTTTAAATCCCTTTGTTTTGGCTAAAAACACACCATTTGGCTTTTTTTATCCCTACATAATTAATAACCTCAATAACATTAATTTCCAATCATTTCCAGTCAGTTTTTGACAAGTGACAAGAACACTGCTACCCCTCCTGCTTCTGTATGAGCAATGGCACTGGGGAGGGAGGTACTTATGGAATCCAAAACCCGCAACATGCGACAATGCAACAATGATGTTTTGCCTCGATTCAAATCCGAGGACACGCGTAAGTAACGAGCCGGCTCACGAGCCTACTCGGATCCCCTAAGTTCGGATGGGCTCGGTTCTCAGAAAACCGATCCTGAGCATCTCTAGTTCTTATATTGTACAATTGTCAGTAGTTGGCCTTCTTTTAATTAAATTACATAAAAAAGAGTGGAATCATTTGCAGTGCACACAGGTCCAAACAGTACAGGGCGGTCACATGGCATACCTGGAGGAAGAGGAAGTGTAGTGTGCTCTCCCTCCTTCTTCTCTGCGGCCCTTTTGGAAGGCAGGCTACTTCCATGATATTAATTATTATTATATCCATTAAATTGTAAGCTTTCTCATGAGCAGGTCCTTCTCTATCCTTTGCTTTAGTCTCTGCATTCATTTTGTCTAACTTGAATGTCCCTGTTTTATGTGTTCCCTCTGTTGAAGTTTATAGACCTCTGTAACTTGGCATTTATTTGTCATAAAGCATAACAATTTTTGAAGGCACATAGCTATTTAAAGAAACCAATTTTACCAGCAGAGGGCAGCAGTGCCAAAAGATGACAGTGACATTGAGAGAGAATGCACAACAATAATGTGCGATGATGGCAAAGTGATTATACAGAACCACTAAACCCTAAACTGAAATGTTCAGATATGAGTAACAAATGTAAAATATATTGTTCAGCACAAAGATATTCAGCTCTGTCAATAAGAAAAGTTTTACCTCCTCACTATTGCAGAAAGTTAATGCCATTCCCACATCTTTAGGGCATTGCCTAATGGGATCTGATACAGGTGCAGAAGCTGAGAATGAAGCCATCTGAGTTACTGTCACATCACTGACCTTGCCGCCATGCATGAATTCACCTATCTACACAATAAATTTGGGCAGAGCAATTCTGCGTGCCTGTCTCTCTTTAGCTAGAGAAGACCCTCCCTCCTCACACAGTAACTTGCTGGAGAGGACAAATAAAGCTTGGTGGACATATTTAGTTAGGTGTAAATCACCAGTTATTTCAGGTATATTATTTAGTTCAGATTATTATAGAGCTAATCTGCTAAAATTACACTTAAGTGCAACATTTTAACTGAACCACAGTAATCAGTAACTAACTTGTATCTGTTTTATTCACGATAGATAAGGAAATTGAGTGTCTGATTGGTAGCACAGTTTGCACCCAAATTTAGTGTTAGTAAATGAATGATAATGTTTTTGGAATTTTTTCTTAAAGAAAATTAATGTTCCAAATAGTAAAGTCTCGGGACTAGATTTACTAAGCTGCGGGTTTGAAAAAGTGGGGATGTTGCCTATAGCAACCAATCAGATTCTAGCTTTCATTTATTTAGTACTTTCTACAAAATGACAGCTAGAATCTGATTGGTTGCTATAGACAACATCCCCACTTTTTCAAACCCGCAGCTTAGTAAATCTAGCCCTCAATTTCTCTGAAATTGAATTGCAGTACTACCTTGTCTTGACAAATGTACAATATAGTACTGAAACGTGGATGTTAGAATAAACTTTTGTAAAGCTTTTCTAATATCATAAAGTCCTGTGCGTGCTGTGCTCTCTGGATTATAATATATTGGATTCACATATGCGATATACCACTTTTGGAGCACTAAATAAGCAGGAACCTATTGATTAAGTGTGGCACAAGGGTTTTTGTTTTTTGTTTTTTTTTTTAAAAAAAAGCCACATATTATAGTTACAATATTCATGCTTGGAAATTTTTTATATGGTACTAATAAAAATGAATCAAGATCCTATGGCACATATATATATATGTAGACAGGAAAAACTGAAAGGACTACCAACACAAATACAAATTCTCTGCTATACATAAGCCTTACAGGGTATGTCTAGCATTTAACAGCAACTTATATCTTTGCTGTGATAGATATATATGAATCAAAGTGACTTGTCCTCATCCTTGCATGAAACGTGTTAGAGGCACCTACGTGAATTTACAACTTTCAAGACGACTTATGGAATTGCCAGAAACTTCTGAATAGTGATTACTGAGTTACATTGGCAACAGTGACATTTGGAGACTTTGAATTGAGCAAGTTAAAAAAATATAATTAAAACCCTGCAGACCAGCTCAAGTCTTGAATGGACCCTGTACTCGGTATGTAAACTAATGTCTTACCCTATGTATGAGGGAACATGTTATTACTGATACATCTCTTTTAAATAAGGATGTGGTTGTAATTTGCTTTACTAAACATCCACTGATCTATCTGATGTCTCAAAGTGCAAAGACAAACAAATAAGGCCATACAGCATAACTGACCCTACATGGCCATTTAGTGAGATTGGATATTTGCAGGTATTAACATAACCAAAGTGATTCTGTATGTTTACATTTTGCACCCTCATACCAACCTGCAAACAGCTTTCAGTCTTTGTAAATAGTACTACTCTTTCTGGCCAGACGGACTGTTCACAAGGGTTCTCGAGAGTTAAGACATCTGTTAGTAAACCTTGATATGCACCAAGGGAAAATAAATGATATCTTCAGAGTTGTTCCTTTCCTTTAACATATAAGAGCTATGACTCGTTCAAACCTGCCATAAGTACATATACAACTCCATGCGACAATTTCAAGGCGCAATAAGGAAAAGATCTGTGAGATAGCTGATAGTTGGAGTGAGCCTAAAGTGACAACAAAATTCTAATGGGTGCAATACTTAAAGCTAACAGATTTTAAAATTCCCCTAATTACTCTTGCTGCACGTTAAAATCTTTTATTTATTTGTTTCTTTCAGTGAGGTTTCCTTGTTGTTTTCCTCACAATTTATATTAATAGGAGTGGGAAATTTTATATGTTAATGACCCCCAAGTAGACTGGAGAGAAATCCTGTAGATGGCTTCTTGCCCTCGGGTTCTTTGCTTGATGAATGTCCCAGTTCGTCATCTATGTCCTCAAGCTCTGACTGGTCCAAAAGTTCAAAATCATCAGCTTCCTCGGTGTCAGTATCCTCGATGGAGCTTGCAGCTGGAGGTTGTGGGGAGATCAAGACTGATTGTAACTGGTTTGTGATAGCTGTTGAGACAGCAGCTTTGATGGCCTCGCCAGCCATGCCAGTGACTAAATCGTATGGCTGCTCACTGCCCAGGAGTATTGACAGTGCTGCTGCTGAACATGTCTCAAGACTTGATTTGTGACTCTTTTGATGCTTGCTCTTTGGCTTGGAAGGCAGTCCTATGCTTGAGTCTTCATCATTGGATCCTGAACCATTTTCTGGAGAGGGGAATTCAGCCAGGTCTCTAGAGAAGGCTTCCTCCTGGTCACTTGGCCGGTCAAGATCTGCATTAAAAAGCAATACAACAGTGGTAGAATGTGTGTTCTATAGATGTAAACAAATGCAATAAACCTATACATGAAATAAGATAATTAGGTTTAACTATTTTTGTTTTTCGTATCAGCATATTTTTGATACACTTTTCTAGACTTACTTTTGAAGTTTAAATGTGCAAAATAGACCTTAATATGAAAATATAATCTCTATGCTACCTGTAAGTGTTTGCTAACTGCTTGCCATTATTGGTGGGCCAGCTGTACTGAGTCTTCGATCTATGGCTGACACTTTCTGCCACATCAAAACCAGAGTAATTGTTTTGAACCATCTAACATAAATGTCTAAAGTGGAGAACATCAGCATGATGAGACAGTAGACACTGGCCATAGATATAGGGCTCAGCATGGCCAGATTATCAAAGTTAGCTGGAGCTGCAGGATAGGTAAGTACTATATACAATCTGCTGTAGTGTATAGAAAATAATTACAGATAGCATATGGGCTATATTTGCAAATCAGACCCTATGGATCTACTTTGCACATTTATGAGCTAACTTACAGTTAGGTCCATATTTGCCTACTTGCAAAATTTGCAAGTGAGAATACCATTTGTTTCATGCAGTGCTAATAGTGCATGCTGCACCCTCATACTGGCCAGCTTTATTTGTACTATGGATTTTAGAGTATGACTTGGCTGCACCCCCTCACAACTTAAAGTGAAATTGTGCATTTCCCCTTTTCTCCCCCTACAGTACAAAATGGATTTGCTCCATATCCTATAAAAATAAAAAATCAGCAGGAGTCTTCATTTAATAATTAAGCAAAATAGCTGAAACAGATATGCAGGAGATGTCCATATTCCTCAGCTTATTGGCTTCAATGTGTTCTTAATAGCCTCAATGTATAATATATGCCATAGGAAATTATTTACAGAGCACAAAATGTACATTGCACAGTGCAAGACCAGATTTGGAACCTTAGTGCTTCTAACAAAGCACAGAGTAGGTGCACTGGTATGATGCATTTTTAATTGCAGAGCAAAAAACAACATTTCCTCTTGCAGGGTGAGAGTATTAAAATGAGGTAAAGAGGTGCTACTATAGTAGTAGGAGGTGGCAATTTTGAGGCATGCCTCAAGAGATTTGTCCTTCTCTCTGCACACCAAGGCACACCCCTAGTTCACAGATGCATCTCCTGGGAGTGGAGACTAAATATGCACCTTGAAGTATGTTGTTCAGATCATACAGGCAGGCTGGTGTAAAACCAATGTATTTAGGGGCACGCATCAGGCATGCTCACACTTGCCTACTCTTCTGGAATTTCCAGGAGGCTCCCGAATTTCGAGGAATTAACGGCATTGAATACTGGGGGGTGGGCTTAATCTTGACATTAAGCCCCGCCCTCCATTATGCAATGCCATGAATTTCAGAATTTTATAGTGGGAGGCCCGCCCCCACACGCCCACCTCTTCTCTCCCAGCACCCAGAAGCCAGCTTCAAAAGGTTGGCATGTATGGGTATGCTTCATGCATGACCTCCTTAGACTATGTGTACACAGGCATCTTTTTAATCCATCTTTTCTCAATTATGTCTTTCCAGAAGAACAGAGGGGACACATACCTTCTCAAAGAGCATTGAAATCCCCTGAGTTTAAACTGACTATTGCTGCTTTTGACAACAATTAAACATATAGGATGGCAATGTTGTCACATGTTATCTTACCAAAGTTTTAGCTCATTTATGTTTTGCCCTAATACATCATGGTTCCATTGACTACATTTACTTGCTATATGCCTTTTCCATAATTACAGATGGTGGTTTGGGATTGTGTTGTGACAGAGCACGCATGGGTGCTTATCTGGCAGACTGTGGACATTTACTGTAAAATTTGCACAAACAGGCCCAACACTTGACACATACTATTGTAATTTTAAGTATTGCCATCACAAAAACCATTTTTCTTAAAACACTAATGTACTATATACATCATAGTACCTCTTCCTACATTGCTATATAGTTTTGGAGTCATACCATCTGATGTATCAGTTTGTGGAGTGTACCCTTCCGACAGGTTGAACGTTCCATTGTCTGTCCAGGATAAGTCTGAAGGTTCTGTGCCAGAAACTGACAGTTCCTTGGCTATCGTTTCTGGACAGATCTATAAAAAAGTAATGCAACATAAGCAATCTTGTTACTCTAATATATAACACATGCACAACACAAATGCAGTCAAAACTACAATCATAGTGATGAATGTATCCACTTACTAGCCAACCATTTTGAGGGCAGTCTTATGTTAAGTCATAGGTTCTCAAAGTTCCAGGATCAGTGGTGGCAACATGCAGCACTCACCCTGGGCTTTTGCTATAAGAATATTGCACCCACCAGGGCCAGTATTATCTGAGAGTGCTCCATCTAGTGCTTATATACCTCCTACTCAATTCTTTCCCAGTGCTTCTATCACAATAAATATATATATATATATATATTGTGATAGAAGCAGTGACTTCAAGCATGGTACTGTGATAGGATGCCACCTTTGCAATTAGAAAGTGGAAGCATTCAGGAATAACAGCAACTAAGCCACGAAGCAGAAGACCACGTAAAATCACAGAGCGGGGTCAATGAAGTCACAGAGATAGGACTAGAAGCAGAATCCAGGAGAATGGTCGACAAGCCGGGGTCACAACAGAGGCAAACAGGCACAAACCAGAAGATAAGTCAGGGAAGACAGGTACGGAACCAAAACAGGAGCAGGAACATACAATAATGAGGAGAACAGGAGAAAGATTCTCTGGCACCCTAATGGTGTCAGAGCCAGGTTTAAATAGAGGCAGTCAGGCTGTGATATGAGGTGGAGAGGGGACGAGACAAAGAAGCATCTCGTTGCCAGCAACGGGACTTGTCAGTGCGCATGTGCCCCATGGCGCGAGGACGGCTGAGGATGCTGCGTGCCTGTTCCTTAGCAACAGGATGCCCCTGGCTGGAACTATCAGGTGGTTGTTCCTGCTTCACAGGGGAACAATGGGGATGACGCTTGGTCTTAACCAGGTACTCAGCAAGGAGACGAGGAGCATGGAGGTCAGCTTCATCTACCCAAAATCTTTCCCCTGGGCCGTAGCCCTTCTAATGTATAAGAAACTGGGTCTAGCCATGAAGAGAGGGAACCTCCAAGATTCTTTCCACCTCATATTCATCTCCAAGAGAAGTCTTGATGGGAGAAGGGGTGACTGGTTCCTTGAATAACTTGTTGAGGACCAGAGGTTTTAGCAAAGAGATGTGGGTGGAAGGAGTTGGATCTTGAGGGAAGACAGTAAGAAAAGTTTGTAAGAGACGGGATTAATAACTTGAGAAATGGAAAAGGGACCAATAAAGCATAGAGCCAATTTCATCAAGGGGACACAGAGTCTGAGGTTGCGAGTGGATAACCTTACTCGTTCTCCAACTTTTAGAACAGGAAGGTTCCTATGATTATGATCAGCAGTGCCCTTTTAACGCAGGGAGGCCCCCGAAAGTCTTGCTCGGGTCTGGGACCAGATTTGCGAAAGATCACGTGTTAGAGAATCCGCAGCTGGAACGGAGGAGACAGGAACCTCTTGCAAAAAAGGGAGATGTAGGATGCCTACCATAGATAGTAAAAAATCGGGAAGAGCCCGTAGAAGAATGTATTAGGTTATTTTGTGCAAACTCCACCCAACAGAGAAGGTCACTCCAAGAAGATTGATGCTCAGAGAAGAAGCATCGCAAAAAGCACTCCAGATCCAGATGAACACGTTCAGTCTGCCCATTCGTCTGGGGGTGATATCCGGAGGAGAATTTGAGCTTGACCCCGAGATTCCCAAAGAAAGCTTTCCAAAACTTTGACACAAATTGAACTCCACAATCAGAGATTATTTCGTGTGGACAGCCAAGGAGACGGAAGACGTTCTACAAAAATAGTTGTGCATGTTCAGAGGCTGAAAGTAGTCCTTTACAAGAAGTGAAATGAGTCTATCTACAACAAGCCAAATAGTGGTGTAGCCATGACTTTGAGGTAAATCAGTAATACATTCCATGGTGACACTGGTCCAGGGGGAGTCTGGGATCGGAAGAGGGAGAAGAAGACCAAGAGGGCATCGTCTGGGAACCTTGTGACGTGCACATGTGCTGCAGGCCTGTACATATTTGTGGACATCTAAACCAAGAGAAGGCCACCAATAGTATCTGGAAAGAAAAGCCACGAACTTACTGGTTTTTTTTTCTAAGTACGTTTTATTAATAACATCTTATCTTGAACAATGTTACAAAAATTCTTGAAAGGTACATTAGCAAGATAGAGTACACACACACACACATATATATATATATATATATATATATATATATATATATATATATAAACAGAATATACAACACTCTCTCACAGCGCTTTTACAGTACAAAATTAACTGCGTGCTAACCTAGTACCATGAAGATGTTGTTTTTATTTTTGAACTATATAAACAAAGGAGAAGAAAAGAGGGGGGATAAGGAATGGATGCAGGGTAAGGAGGGGGGTGGAAAAGATAGTTGGAAGGGCTGAGGTAAGGGAGAAGGCGTTCACGCATTTAGCAAGAAAAAGTAGTCTAATCTGATAGTTCCAGTAAAGAATCTGTCTCTGTTAGAATTGGAGCAGGGGTTGATTGTGGTATGAAGCCCATAGAGACCAGACCTTATGAAAAGACACAGAGGAGCCCCTCAGCACACTGGTGATGTGCTTCATTTGGTAGGTATGCCAAACCCGACCACAGACCATTTGAAGTCAGAAACCAAACAAAAACAGGCGGTACCGAAGGGAGATCCACAGAGAAGCCAGACAGGCCGAGGTCACAGATATAGGACTAGAAGCAGAATCCAGGAGAATGGTCGACAAGCTGGTGTCACAACAGAGCCAAACAGGCACAAACAGAAGAGAAGTCAGGGAAGCCGGGTCAGAACCAAAACAGGAGCAGGAACATAAAATACAGCTGGAGAACAGGAGACCTGATACTCTGGCACTCTAATGGTGTCAGAGCCAGGTTTAAATAGAGGCAGCCAGGCTGTGACAGGAGGAGGAGAGGGACAGTCAGACACGCTGACCGCCGAGACAAAGAAGCGTCCCGTTGCTAGCAACGGGACGTGTCAGGGCGCATGCGCCCGATGCCGAGAGGCCAGCCAGGTACACTGTGTGCCTGTTGCTTAGCAACAGGACGCCCCTGGCTGAAACTATCAGGCGGCCGTCCCCGCTTCACAGGGGAACAGCGGGGACGGCGTCTGACATGTGTTCTGTGAAGTGACGAATCACGCTACTTTGTTTGGCAGTCAGATGGGCAAGTGTGGGTTTGGCGGATACCGAGAGAACGTTACCTGTCTGACTGCATTATGCCTACTGCGAAGTTTGGTGGAGGAGGGATAATGATATAGGGCTGTTTTTCAGGGTTTGAGCTAGGCCCCTTATCTCCAGTGAAGGGCAATCTTAATGCTTCAGCATACTAAGTCATTTTGGACAAAACTATGCTTCCAACTTTGTGACAACGGTTTGGGGAAGGCCTTTTTCTAATCCAAAATGACTGTGCCCCAGTGCACAAAGCAAGGACTACAAAGATATGATTTGATGAATTCGATGTGGAAGAACTTGACTGGCCCCCACAGAGCTCTGACCTCAGCACCATTGAACACATTTGGGATGAACTGGAAAGGAGATTGCGAGCCAGGCCTTCTCATCCAACATCAGTGCCTCACCTCATAGATGCTCTACAGAATGAATGGGCATAAATTCCCACAGAAACACTGAAACATCTTGTGGAAAGCCTTCCAAGAAGAGTGGAAGCTGTTATCGCTACAAAAGGGGGACCAACTGCATATTAAAGTATATGTATTTGTATACAATGTTACCAAATTATTTTTCTAGAGCTAGAACCTGAGCTGTATTAAAAAGGGTATGTTAACAGATTTAACATTAATTATTTTATTAATTAATAAAATAGTGTAAACAAGGAGTTTTGTTTCCACAAACATTCACCAACACCACAAAAACGCATGTATGTTTACCAAAATTATAGTATAACATATACGTACATACAGTAAATACTTTTATTCCTATAATTAGGCTTCACACCTGGCAATGACAGGCTAGAGTGAAAAACATTTACATATGATGCAACTGGTAACCAAAGTTATGTATATTTAATCTAATTCTATTTGTTACCTGAGGGCATAATGCAGATAGGTCTAATTCACTGTCTTCTGCTGCAATGTTTCCAACTTCCTTTTCTGTGAATGTAAAAAGAAGATTCAAAACATATTTATTTTTTCTCTTTAACTATTCCTTCCAGTCTGTAGTCATATGCTTCTCTTCTTCACGTATTGAATGCACTTTTCCGAACTGCACAAGTACAATAAAATAGAGATACATTTACTTATGTCCCCTTACACTTGAAAAGTTGGTCAGGAGCACTCAAATGTAATCTCACTACTGTAGAGGAGGACACATCTACGTTTGTCACATTCCCTGGAGATGTAGCCTGGTTAGACTTGGCCGCATCTCCAGATATGCCTCTTAGGAGGCATAGCCTGGCAAGCCTGGTCAGCATGGAGCTGAAATCCCTATGGAATTGGGTGAAAAGTGTTCTCCCCTTCCCCACCCAAGGACAACCAGCTAAATAGCACCGTGGCTCATCTTGGCACTCCTGGGGATAAATGTATCAAGATGCGAGTTTCCAGCGGGTTTGAAAAATGGAGATGTTCTCTCTAGCAACCAATCAGGTTTTAGTTATCATTTCTTTAGCACAATCTACAAAATGATACCTAGAATCTGATCAGTTCCTATAGGCAACATCTCCACTTTTCAAACCCGCAGGAAACTCGCAGCTTGATACATTTACCCCCTGGACAGTGTGTGCCAGGGTAATAATGTAAGGTCAAAATTATATTAAATGCTATTGTGGAACTACCACCAAATCCCAGCAAGCCCTGTCAGCCACTGACTGCTTGAGCAGTCTGATGCTTGTGAAACTAAAAGCAACAATATGCCTGGCAGCCAAGACCTTCAGGAACATGTAGTTTCACAATAGACTTTTATTTCCACAATAATATTTAATATAATTGTGACTTTGTGCCAACAGTCACTGCTCCAGTGCTATCTATTCATTATTTATATCATTTATTTGCATAGCACCACCATATTATGCTGCAGAGAATATTGAATCTTTCAATATTCAGTACCTGCCTGATTGGAGCTTACAGTCTATATTTCCTACATCACAAAAATGCACACACACTGGTACATTGTATCAGAAGCCTATTAACGTACAAGTATGATTTTGGACTGGTTCAAGAAACCAGAGAACCAGGAGGAATTCCATGCAAATACGGGGAGAACATACAAACTCCATACAGATAGTGACCTGGTTGAAATCTAACCCCTGACCCCAGCGCTGTGAGGCAGCAATGCTAACCAATAATAACTGTGTAAATGGTTCTTAGTGATATCATTGCTCAGTGAAGTCATCATGTCATACTTATTTTTTTCCACTGGAACTTTATAGCTTATAATGTGTATCTCCTAAAAGTCACTCCCTCTACATGTGAATGCACATCTTTAGTGGTATTAGGGTATGATAGCTGTTGGAATGCAGATGAGGTTTTTATCTTAGTTTATTAAGCAAACTTCTGTATCAAAAGTATTTTGATAGAAGCTTACAAATATGTAATAAATGATATATAATGAATACATGTCTCAATAATTATGTATGGATTTTCCACCCACTTATAATGAGTACAGAGAACCCAATTACCATAGAGACCCATGATAACTACATTGACAGGTGTTCTATCTGCATCCATCTAACTACAGAGCAGGTGAAACACTATTGTGTAATCCAGGCTGTACAAAACCATAGTCATTGGCAGCTCTTTAAGCGCTGTTTTTTGTGTGAGGCAGGGGAAGGATTTTAAGTTTTGTTGACTTTTAAAATAATCTGTTTACTTACTGGATCTAGCTTTCATCCACTGGCTCACATAGGACTGTAACCCAAAATCCAGCTTCTGCAGAACTGGCTTTAACTTGCTGTATACTTTCTGTCCAAATTCATTACATTTTAATAATGGACACAAGAAGGCACACAATACTGTTTTGGATAAAGAAATGAAGAAAAGTTACAATGGCAGATTAACTATTCTATACTAAATTCATATAAAATCATCTAACAAAGCCAAACACCGAAATGATGTATATATAATTATCATATGTCTTTAGTCAACATTTGCCAACAGTTTTTGGTGCAGAAGTTCAAAGACAGTTTTTTTTAGCTTTAAGTTGCTATCAGATGTACTGATCAGTCATTACACGCTTACACAGAAAACAGATGATCCTCCCTGATTCATGGAAAATACTAGGTTACAAAATATATCTAGGCTTTTGATCTAAAGAGAATATTGAATGTTCTGTACACTTACATGGTAAATAAGGGTATTTTCCATTTCGAGGTGTAACAGGAAAATGATGAGTCAATGGACTATTTCACCATTAATGACATAATAAGTATGTTTAAAGCAATATATACACCATCAACTGCAGGTAGAATATCCAGAATTTCTGCATTTTTTTTTGCACAGAGTATGTACTTACATATCAAATAAGAGAGGACAACTCCAGGAATGTAGCTTCCCAATATAGTGAAGAATGAACACACGCTGCAGACCAGCAGGCAAAACTGAAAGAAGAAATGCAAATGTGATCATAATAATTTATGTTGTTTAGTATATCAAAAAGTCAATAAAGTTGTTTACTTAATACTGTAAGGTGTAACTTCAGCACAAATCGTCAACAGAAATTCTACAATGAAAAGCTGTATTGCAGAGTCTTACCACAAAGAACATCTCTAATACTATTTACGTACAATCACATAAGATCATCAACAACCTCATCATCAACATTTATTTATATAGCACCACCAGATTCTGTAGCGCTTCACATTGGGAATAAACAGTAATAAAACAATGCTGGGTAATACATACAGAGAGGTAAGAGGGTCCTGCTCGCAAGCTTACAATCTCTGGGACATGGTTTGATACACAAGGGTAAGAGCTACATTATATTGAATATTTGTCCAACTAGAATGCAAAGGTT
Organism: Mixophyes fleayi; assembly: GCF_038048845.1. Classification (NCBI taxonomy): domain Eukaryota; kingdom Metazoa; phylum Chordata; class Amphibia; order Anura; family Limnodynastidae; genus Mixophyes; species Mixophyes fleayi. The sequence goes on along the minus strand of NC_134406.1, from coordinate 147,121,760 downwards.
ACAAAGTATTTAGTGGCCTCTATGCTCAGTCACACAACTATGCTGGTCAGAGGGATGTTGTCGTGTGTTAGCTGTGTAGAGGGTGGTAATAGGGTAACCTGGGAAAATTAACAGGGTGGTAGGGGAATATTATAAGCTTGTCTGAAGTTTGGGTTTTCAGAGAACACTTGAAGGTTTGAAGACTAGCGGAATGTCTTGTGGTGCGAGGGAGTGAATTCCATAAATTTGGTGCAGACCGAAAAAAGTCCTGCACCCGCAGGTTCCGAGAACAGGAACCAGAACCACAGGCTGCAGGATGTAAGCTTGAAGAACAGGCGTCAGACAGGTGAATCCAGGAGGATTAAATAGTGCTCCAATAACACTTAATAAGGAAAAAGGAGGAGGTCCTGATGGGAAACAGACCCTGCACCTGCGCAGATCTGACTGTAGATCAATGAATGGTGTGAGCCTGACGCCAGGACATGCCAGTTTCAAGATCAGTGAGAGGCAGGTAACGAGACAGGTGCCCGTATGCGGGACTGGAGCGTGACACTAGTAGAAGAATTTTATATTGGATTCTTTGAAAAACAGGCAACCAATGTAGAGACTGACAGAGTGATTCAGCAGATGAAGAACAATTTGCAAGGAAAATCAATCTAGCCGCTGCATTCAAAATAGATTGTAGGGGCTCAAGTCTGATTTTGAGAAGACCAGTTAGGAGGGAATTACAATAGTCGATGCGGGAGATGATGAGTGCATGAATTAAAGTTTTTGCAGTGTCTTGTGTGAGATATGTACATGTTCTGGAAATATTTGTTAGATGTATGCAGCATGATGTAAATATAGAGTTGCAAATCAAGGATTACACCTAGGCAGTGGGATTGCGGGGTGGGATTTATGATTATGCTTCTATTGTTGGGTGGAAATATTATTAAATCTGTCTTTGAAAGATTGAGTTTGAGTTGGTGAGATCCAAGATGAAATGGCAGAAAGACAGTCAGTAATGCTAGACAACACAGATGGTGAGAGATCAGGAGATGATAGATACATTTTTGTATCATCTGCATAGAGATCATCATCATCACCATTTATTTATATAGCGCCACTGATTCCGCAGCACTGTACAGATAACTCATTCACTGTCTAAATTCCCTAACATACACACACACACACACACACACACACACAAACACACACACACAATAGAGAGAGACTAGGGTCAATTTTGATAGAAGCCAATTAACCTACTAGTATGTTTTTTGGAGTGTGGGAGGAAACTGGAGCACTGAAATCCAAAGGAGCTTATTAGGTTTCCAAGAGAAGTGGTGTAGATAGAGAATAGCAGAGGACCTAGGACTAAGCCTTGTAGTACTCCAACTGATAAAGGAAGCGGAGTGGAGGTTGTTTCAGAGAAATTAACACTGAAAGAGCGATTATATAGGTTGAGAACCAGGATAGGACAGTGTCTTGAAGACCTAGGGATTGTAGCGTCTGCTTGAGGAGAGAGTGATCAACAGTGTCAAATGCAACAGAGAGATCCAAGAGAATTAGAAGAGAGTAATCACCTTTAGTTTTAGCTGTGATCAGATCATTGACAACCTTGGTCAGCGCAGTCTCTGTGGAGTGTTGAGAGTGAAAGTCTGATTAAAGAGGATCCAATAGATTGTTTGCAGAAAAGAAACATGTGAGGCGAGTGTGAGGCAATGTGAGGCAATTCTCTCAAGAAGTTTGGAGGGGCATGGGAGTTGAGAGATGGGGCGGTAATTTGATAGAGTTTGGATCAGAATTTTTGTGTTTTTTGTTTTTTTTTAGAATAGGAGTAATCACTGCGTGCTTAAATAGTGATGGAAACATACCAGTAGAGAAATAGATTACAGATTTTAGTTAAAGGTGGAATGAGCACACGAGACAAAGACCTACTAATTTGTGAGGGTATGGGAACAAGAGTCCAGGAGGTAGAGTAGGAAGATCAGAAGCGAGTAGAAACTTCCTCTTCATTTGTGGGATCAAATTAAGAGAGTGTGTCAGAGGATGCTGGGAAGGAATTGAGCCGATTGCTAGTCAAGGGTGATGATACCATTTCAAGTCTGATCTTATCAATCTTGTCCTTGAATAGGGAGCAAGATCTTGGGCACTGATGGTAGTTGGAGGGTTTGGGGTGTGAGGATTGAGAAGAGATTTAAAAGTGTTAAAAAGGTGTTTGGGGTTAGAAGCCTGAACATAGATGAGAGATTGGAAGTATGCTTGTTTAGCAGTGTCCAGAGCATTTCAATAGGAGTGGTAGATAGCAGTATATGCACTGAAATCATTAAAGGAACAAGATTTACGCCAGTGACGTTCAGTTTTACGAGAAAGTTTTTGTAGGATGAAATTAAGTAAATGTCAAAACTAGAGACTTATAAACTCTTGCAAGACATGATATAACTCCTCGGTTTGAAAGTTTAAGGCTCCAAAGCTGCCATTCCCTGAAGTATAATGGTGAAAGACATGACTGTACAGTCGAGAGTTTAAGTGGGCAGGGCTGACTCACTCCTTTACACAGACATCAGAAGGGTATGATCCACTGTGAGGGTCAGAGGGGTCTTTTCACTCTATGCCCTGCTCTGCCACTATGCTGTGTTTTTCCTAGTCTTGTTTGGTTAGTCATTCAAAGTATGTGTTTCATTTTAAATTAATGCTTTGCTCAGTTACTAATGTAACTAGATGGAGAAGGTGGTGTTTGGAAGGTTTTTCATATGAGGTTATTGTCAGCTGTTATGTTATCAAACAGGGGCTAGAATTAGTGATACATCTAGGTTCTGGAGTTCCAGAGATGGGCCTGATGGTGTTACCTCTTGTAACCTCCCAGCTTGACATCCAATAAGCACTGATGTGAACCTGATAAGTCACAGTCCCACTGTGTGACACACAATTTGATACCATGTCATGTAGTCATCTGGTAAGCAGAGCTCATCGCAATGAAAACTCTGCTCCAAGGGAACAATTTACACTGACTGGTGCCTAGTAGAAGGTACAGCACTAGTTGTAGCCTAGATTATAGTGCTGTAACCAATTACAGTGCAAACACTGAACAGCATATTAGCAACAGAACCCAAATGCAGCAGTAGCACCAAGCAGGGGTGGATACTGTCTGGGTGTTGGTCTGTGGTGCTTTATGAAGTAAACAATAGATAATGGTGGCATTATCAGGTGAATGATGGCCTGAGGCATATGGGTTCATTTAACATTAAGGGGAAGATTTATTAAATCTTCTAAAAAAGAAAAGTAGAAGTATCACCCATAGCAACCAATCACAGCTATTATATTCTACAATGTACCCCATTTTTCCTTTTTATAGAGTTTACCAAATTTAGCACTCATGTATAAATAGTGAAGGATGGTCATGCTTGACATAAGCTGACCGTTTTAAGATTTCTAGAGTAATTATTTTTCATGTCACTTCCACTCTGAATTTCAACAGTGCCACACCACCGTTAGCTGCACAGAAAAGCCAGTCGCCAATAACTGCTTAATTATTGGTGCATGCTGTGCCTTGCAGTAACTACACACACTTTCTCCACCAGCAACCACAATCGTTATCCCACTACCTCATGTATTAAGTGTTCTCCACACAGCTTATTTGGACACGGCCATCGTTACCTTCATAGTATGCAATTTGTTTTGTCGCTATCCGCAATAAGTAATAATGTAGCTCTTTATAAATAAAAAGTAAAAATAATACTAATAATAACAATGTAGGGAAATGGATAGTATTTGCAGCTACTTTATTTGACACTATTACCTGACTCATCTGTCTGCTACACTATTAATGCATTTTTGCTGACTTGCTTTGTGCTACTACACTACTATTTGGTAGGTTTTAATGACTTGATGGAATATGTGACATGTGACAGACCATGTCTCACAGGATGGCAATCATGATGCTGGACTGGATTGTGCTAATAAAACATGTACTAGTATTCTGATTGAATAAGCGAGTCATACATTGTGCCAGAGCAGTTTCGTCATCCTTCTAACATATGAATGTATTAAGAGTAAAGTGCTAGCCATCATACCCTCTATTACCTATGTTGATGCTATGTTGATGCTGTAGCAGCATTACGGCCAGTCATTTCTATGCTTTAAAAGCCTTATTATATGTTTTAGTGACCAACCAGTCAGAAGGACCCATTTACTTATATTGCATTTTGGTGCAAAATAAACTATAGCAATCAATCAGATGGCTTGGATTTCAGTCTGTAACTTGTACTACCCAGATAAAAGCTAATTGACTGGCTGGCTAATTGCTGATTGACTGACTGCTGCAGTTCAGTGCAAACCTAAATGAAAGGTTAGTAAGTGCTCCCCATAGTCATTTATAGTCTCATCTTTTGAACATGTTTTGTTATTTTTAATATTACAACTATGGAATGATTGCATAAAAGACATCCGGCCATTCCAGCCAAATCTCATCTCATATGACAGAGGTAAGGTTCTCATTTCACCTCCTGGCTCCCAACATGCCTTTCTCCTCCTCCTTCAGGTCATTAGCCACTATAATAATGTGTTTTTTTTCTGTATTTTAGCTGTTGTCAAGCTGGAGAACAAGGCTATCAGTTTTGAAGGAGTCTCACTTGCTGCATTGTTTCCAATAGTCAGAAACATGAAGACACATATTCACTACACGCTCTTACGCAGTGGTGGAACTACCATTGGTGCAGCAGGTGCGGTGCACCAGGGTCCATGGAGATAATAGGGCCCGTTGCACGGGAAACTAGCGAGCTGTGTGCCCTGGTTCCCTCCTCCCCACTTCCATGCATCGGCGCTCACAGCTCTCTAGTTTCCCCTCTGCATTAGAGCATTTAGTGAATGTGTGTCTTTATGTTACTGAAGGAGTGGATCTAAAGTGCTAAAGTTCTACTAGGCCAAACGTTTTTACTCTTTCCATGATGCATATTTCCAAACCAACCTGCAATTCCACAAAAGGTGCAGAGTGATTTCTCAGGGCCACTTACAAAATGGAATACATAGGCACATTGCGAACAATTAAATACCTGGCATGGTCTGTTTTTAACAATTTGAAAATGAGACCCGAAGCCTTTAATAGGTTAGGTCTAGTAGACTACATCCCAATATATTTTTTCAATATATAACAAACATATAGAGGAAATTCACAATACATGCTTACTTTAAATATGAGCGCTCACTCCATTAATATATTATTCTTAAGCCTCAAAATACTTCTTACGGGGTGACACTAATTATAAGCTTCGGAAACCCAGTAGTTGAACACAATATTGTGGCATGGATGTATAACACTCATACCTTGCCTGGATTTTGATGTTTAAAGTGAGACAGTTCCTGCAGAAATGTGCTGTAGCTTGACCAGGATTCTGCAATGCACTGACTGAGCCGTGGCTTGCATTCTGAATTAGAGCTGATCGCCTCCCACCTAAGCAAAAAAACACTATATTAAAAATATAAAAGATGCAAAAAATATATATATTATAGTAAATATATCACAGTGAAACATGTTGTAGTGATAATTGAAATAAGTGTAATAAAATTCAAATGCAGTGACCAAATAGGTAATATATGTATAGCTATATGTATTAGGATAGTTTATTATTATGTTTGTACATCTTTATATTTATTTTCCTTTGTACCAATTGCTTGAAAAATTATTCTAAATAGTGTAAGAGGTAGACTCAAAAGTGTAAGTATTTGTCAATAGACTCTCTCTTAAAATTTCTATATAAAGCATTTTACTAACACACATATTTCTTTATTCTATATGTAATATTGGGGAAGTAAAACAACACTGCCCCTGTGCATGCTCTCTCCGTGTTTGTGTGGGCTTCCTCTAGTGGCACCAGTTTCCTCCCACAGTCCAAAAACATACTGGTAAGTTAATTGGCTTCTGACAAAATGGACCCTAATGTGTGTGTACCTGTATTCTCATATTTGTGGGGACATTGACCTGTTTACACACTAACACTGTGGGGACCTCAGCCATAGTGGGGAAAGAAAATGAGGTCCCTGCAAAACTGATTATGCTCGTTACTGCAGAAGACCTTTCTAATAGACATGGTAAGTAAATCTGCCATGTTCCAATGAGCCACGTTTGTCACACAAAAACGTAAAAACGTGTGTGTAATTATGCCGTGGAGGTGTAACTCTACTCCTGTCCATTAGAGAAAGTGTAGGCTCATAGGTACGTTTACGCAAAGTCCTCTGTTGTGTCATAGAATCATCAGGGTCCTCAGGGCGCCAGAAGAGAAGGGGTTCACAGCTTCCCCTCCTGATTACATATAACGGAAATCAGAGAAAGAGACTATCACAGCCTACTTCGGCCAAAAGGGAAGTTGGAACAATGGGGTATGACACAGCCCTAGTGTCTGAATAGAAATATCCTAAGTGGCTTTGGTGGCAGCTCTGATAATAGCCTGGATAGCAGTGGAGACAAGTATGTCACTGACCCTTCAGAGGTGAATAGTTCAGGCAACAGCAGTGATGAGACACCATTGCAGGGAAGCGGTACAAAAACAGACAATAAAACCAGTACATTCAAGACTCGCTCACTGGCACTGAAGGTTGGCTATGGAAAAGACTTTGAGCATTGTGGAATGCCGAGCAATGACGGAGAGCACTGCTATAGTGGTAAAACGCAATTTCAAGATGTTGTTAAAGAGAAGATGGAATCAGCTGATCTCATCAGCTGCATTAAAAACTCTGAAGAAGTCAAATTAGAACATGCCTCAGCTCTTACCTTTCACTGAAGATATGAAATAGATGCACTTGTATCTCCACGAGAAACAGCCGGAGTACCACAGAAATTTATCTACCAAGCCTTTGCTTAAAAATTGGGCATTGCTTGCAAAGCTCACCTTGGAACAGGTGATCTTATTCAATCGGAGAAGGGAGGGGGAAGTTTCCAAGATGCTGTTAACTAGCTTTTCTTCCAGAGATACCTCAAATCTCCTGAAGATGTTGTCCTGACACTTTCTGAGCTTGAGAAGAAGCTCTGCTGGTACTTTACAAGGATTGAAATCCCAGGAAAACAAGGTAGGAAACTTCCAGTCCTGCTAACACCAGCAATGCAAAATGCAATAGAACATCTTGCAGAGAAGCGTGAAGAATATAAAGTGGCCACTGCAAATGTCTACATATTTGCACGATCAGCTAATTTGTCACATTTTAGAAGTTCCAATTGTATACGCCTTTTTTCTCAGGAATATGGAGGTAAAAATCCAAAACACTATCTTCCACGAAGCCAAGAAAGCATTTTGCTTATCTTTCAAAAGTTCTCAACCTAAACAAAATAGAATTGGATCAATTTGCAGACTTCATTGGGCACAACATCAGAATGCACTGCCAATTTTAGCGCCTTCCAGAAGGTGAACTCCATTTTGCCAAGTTCAGCAAACTTTTAATGGCTCTTGAAAAGGGAAGACTGACTGAATTCAAAGGCAAGAATTTGGAAGAGATAAACATTGATTCAGACAATCTACTATCCGATATATGGATTCAATTTTACCATTTAAATCAGTCTTTGTTTATATCCATTTTTCATTAGATCTGGTCCAACTACAGAGTGACGAGTCAGAGGATGAGCAATACACTGAACCAGAAAGACAAGTGGACATGGCATTTGGTAAACCCTTTCCGTTAAGAAGGGAGGTGAAGAAACATCAAGGGTTCCAAAGATTGGTATAGCACAATATTTTGTTACTCAAAGCATGATTTTTTTCTCTGTGGTTCACAGATTCTCTAAAGCACAATTCTGCTTTTGTTCAGGTCGTAAAGAAGTGTAGAAAAAACCTGGGACAGAGAGAGGAGGTCAATGCAGTGGAGAAGCACATGATGACGTTTATTCAGACATACAGGGAGCACATAAAGCATGATTGTGTTGCATGCATCATGGCTGACCCATCCGCACTGAAAGACCGGAACTGGTTAGCTATGACATTCTACATAAAGAACTGTATAACAGCTATAAAGAGAAAAAAGTTGAATCGATACACAGTGGTTGACCATGACTATAACCTCTTTGTCTAGCCATAGCTAGGTGTCAAAATATGCGTGTTTATGGATGTCTTCAGATGCCTGGAATACATGAAACTGTACCCACAAGGCAGTGAAATGTCAATCTTATAGTCTAGGTCAAACTGAAAATCTCCAGTGATAACTGTGGTAACAAACAGCTCCTAAACATACTCATTTGATTGTTCTATTGATTGTGTATTAGAAAAGGTGTCCTCGCAATGTAATAAAAACAAATATGTGTGTGAGTATGTGTTAAGGCAACGTTTCCAAACCCTTTCTCAGAGACCACTAACAGTGCAGGTTTTCCAGGTCACAATTGATAATAATTACTATCACCTGTGGATCTAAACCGCCAGATATTAGTACGATTGAGGAAGCCCAACTTCTACAGCAAATTGAAAAGGCTACACAACTAGGTCAAATTTTAATTATGGGGGATTTTAATTATCCGGACATTGATTGGAGTACTGAGACCTGCGGTACAGCTAGGGGAAATAGGTTTCTGAGCACGCTAAAAGACCATTACATGTCCCAATTAGTTCAGGAACCAACTAGGAACCGGACTATACTGTACCTAGTAATAACAAACAATGTAGACGTAATATCAAATATTCAAGTAAAGGAGCACTTGGGAAACAGTGATCATAATATGGTCTCATTTGAAATTAGTTTCCAGAAACAACAGTATAAGGGATCAACTAGGACTTTAAACTTTAAAAAGGCAAATTTTAATATGCTAAAGGAGTCTATAAAGAGCATAGACTGGGACAAAGCCTTTGAAGGAAAAAATACGGAAGAAATGTGGGCTGTCTTTAAAATGTTGTTGGAAACATACACGTATAAGTTCATTCCTATGGGAAATAAATGTAAAAGAATTAAGTCTAAACCAATGTGGCTAAATAAAAAGGTAAGGGAAGAAATGCAAAGGAAGAAGCGTGCATTTAAATTGTTTAAGTCTGAAGGGTCAGAGGAGTCCTTCCATAGGTACAAGGAATGTAATAAAACATGCAAAAAGGAAATTAGATTGGCTAAATTAGAAAATGAAAGGCACGTTGCAAAAGAAAGTAAGACAAACCCCAAAAAGTTTTTTAAGTATATAAATGGCAAAAGGATTAAAAAAGATAATATAGGACCCCTAAGAAATGAGATGGGTGAATTGATAAATGATACTAAGGAAAAAGCAGAGATATTAAACACGTTCTTTTCTTCAGTATTTACCAGAGAGGAACAAATGGCAGGAGTAATACATAAAAATGGAAATGAAACCATGCCATTAATTAATACTTGGTTGTCAGAGGAAAAAGTCCAAAGGCGACTGAAGAATATTAAGATAAATAAAGCTCCAGGTCCAGATGGCATACACCCAAGGGTCCTTATGGAGTTAAACTCGGAAATAGCTAGACCGCTATTCTTAATTTTCAGAGATTTAATCTCATCAGGCTCAGTACCAAGGGATTGGCGAATAGCAGATGTGGTGCCAGTGTTTTTGAAAAGGGGACGAGATCACAACCAGAGAATTACAGACCTGTAAGCCTGACATCAATAGTGGGGAAACTACTGGAAGGTATTTTAAGGGACAGTATTCAGGATTACTTGGTACGCAATAAAATTATTAGTGGGAATCAACATGGATTTGTGAGGGATAGGTCATGTCAAACTAATTTAATTAGTTTCTAAGAGGAAGTTAGTGGGAACTTAGACCAGGGCAGGACAGTAGATGTGGTCTACTTAGATTTTGCAAAGGCCTTTGATACAGTGCCACACAAGAGGTTGGTTTACAAAATTAGGGAACTGGGTCTAGAAATCAAAATTTGTACTTGGATCGAAAACTGGTTAGAGAATAGGGAACAGAGAGTTGTGATAAATGGAACATTTTCTAATTGGTCAAAAGTCTTAAGTGGAGTACCTCAAGGTTCCGTGCTGGGACCACTCCTTTTTATTATATTTATTAATGACCTTGGTGATGGTTTAGAGAGTAAAGTTTCTGTTTTTGCAGATGACACTAAACTCTGTAAGGTAATAAAATCAGAGCAAGATGTAGCTTCTCTACAGAGGGACTTAAATAAACTGGAGGATTGGGCGGCTAAATGGAATATGAGGTTTAACACAGATAAATGTAAGGTTATGCATTCAGGGATCAAAAACAAGAACGCAATCTATAAATTAAATGGAATTAATTTGGGACTTAGCAATAGTGCTCAATGTCAAGCAGCAGCTGCAAGGGCAAACAAAGTATTGGCATGCATAAAAAGGGGCATAGATGCAAGGGAAGACAGTGTAATTTTGCCACTGTATAAATCGTTGGTAAGACCTCATCTTGAATATGCAGTACAGTTCTGGGCACCACTCTATAAAAAAGATAATTTGGAACTAGAAAGGGTTCAGAGAAGGGCGACAAAATTGATAAAGGGTATGGAGTCATTAAGTTATGAGGAAAGGTTAGCCAGTTTAGGCATGTTTACTTTAGAAAAGAGGCGTCTAAGGGGAGATATGATTACTATGTACAAATACATTAGGAGTCAATACAGAGAGCTTTCATGGGAACTTTTTACCCCAAGGACCATACACAGGACACGTGGTCATCCCCTAAGGTTAGAGGAGAGGAAATTTCACAACCAGCAAAGGAAGGGGTTCTTTACAGTAAGGGCAGTCAAGATATGGAATTCATTGCCAGGGAAGGTTGTGATGGCAGATTCAATAGATATGTTTAAGAAAGGGTTAGACAAATTTTTAGCGGAAAGGTGTATCCAGGTATACTTTATTATTATTATTATTATTAATATTTATTTATAAGGCGCTACAAGGCATCCGCAGCGCCGTACAGAGACAAACAAAATCACAATACAATGGGAGACAGCACAGTACAGTAAACACAGCAACTCAGTACACTCAATGCACAGCTAGAGAGGGCGGGGAAGGGGGAGGGAGGATCCGAAAACGACGGGGCCCAAGAAGGGGGGCGCGGAAGACAGGGAGACCCCCAGGGGGGAGGAGGGAGCGAAAGTGGACGTGGGGTGGAGGACCTTTGAGGAGGAGGGCTAAGTAGCTGGAGAGCAGAGTTAGAAGTGGTGGAAACAGGAGGAGAGATGGCCCTGCTCAGAGGAGCGTACAATCTAAGGGATTGTCAATTGTCTTATTATACGACCGTTAATTTAAAATAAAGGATAGTAGTGGATATAGGGTAAAAGTTGGATTGCAATATTGAGTCTGGGTGGATTTTCAAAATTGAAACAGATGGGCGGTTGCCTACTCTGGATTAATTTCAAATATAAGTGCAGGATCGCAGAAGATGCAAAATAGGTTGAACTTGATGGACTGGTGTCTTTTTTCAACTTCATCAACTATGTTACTATGTTACTATGATCTTTCAAAATGTGTCAGTCAGTAATGAATACACCTGTCCTCCGGATACGGAAAACATGCACTGTTAGCGGTACCTGAGGACTGGGTTTGGGAAACACTGTAAGATCCAATGGGACAACGACTGCCTAATATGATATAATAATACTCCACTGATGTTAATATACTGTATGTGCACCTGTAAATATCTATACATATATATATACATAAATATCTAAAATATTTATACAAACAGTTCTGATGTCATTGCTTATAATTTGTAGTTTATGGGAAAATGTGTGTTATACGGATTAATGTACCCAAAACTATAAATTATTATGGATATTAGAAGTCACCTTGAATTTCTGTGACCTGTATAAAATTAGTCTGTATACAGCCTTGTACATGTATTTGGTCACAGGACTTCTCAGTGACTTTTTTGTATCCATCGTTTTCAGGAAAGACAGCATTATATCATACATAAACCCTTTGGAAATTTACAAAGTCTACAAGATTTAAGTCATAGCAATAATCTCAATCAAGAAGTGTCAACAACTTCTTGCATGGTAAATCAGAGCAAGACCTAAATAGCAAAAGTAAACACATAAAATATGTATGCTTTCACACACAAAAGAAATATGTCCAAACCTTGCCTCATTTCCATTTTTAAAGGGACAAGTTGCATCGCAATATAAATGTACTATATGAATATAAAAATAACAGTAGTTGTTCTTGCCAATACAAATCTGAACATAATAATGCTGTATGGTCCGTCTATATAGGTTTATTTAGATCTGGTTTACAAAACAACTTCCTTATCACATTTTAGTTTAGTAGTGAGCTGATTGTAAATGATTTTAACTGCATTTCATTGAAATCTGAGGCATGGATATGAGTGTAGGGACACACAAAAATAAGGACCTTGACATTGGGTTGCAAGCTTAAATGTTTTGATCAGAATACGAATAAATACCATATATTTTTATTGTACTAGATATATTCAGATATGTACTGGCAACTATTAGCGCTGACAACAGCTGTTCTTGCTTGGCATGAAGAAAAAGATTATATTAAGTCTGCTGCAGACAACCAGGAGGTGAGGGAGTTATCACTTGACAGGCACAGTTTTTTTGTGTCCAGGTAATTATCATTTGAACCCAAGATTATAACAATATTCATGCAGTTTTGATTACAGTAGGTTTCTCAGTTTGGCTTTTTAGCACATGAAACCGTAGGTGTTTCGTTGAGTGGCTATTGATATTCCAGTCAATTGAGGACAATAATATTGAAGCACCTGATGCCCCATAGACAGCAGTTATCATTGTGTATTAGGGTTATTTTATTCCCTCTGGACTGTGTCGTGGCAGAAGATTCCCACTGGACTACATTGTGAAAGATTTTTACTTGTCCTTATTTAAATCATTTTTGAAACATTTGTGTGTTTTGTATTTTCTTATACATTATATATTTGGATAATTATACTGGGATCACTGGAGTGACAAGCTGGGTATGTTCACATTATGGGCAGGTTTCCCTGTTATACTGTGACCAGTCCAGCTTGTTTAGCCTTGTATGTCTTTGCCGTGGCACATCTATATAGGCCCCGACCCTGATTGCTCCCCTCTTCGGTGGTGGGGGGAGCGGGTACATAACAAAAAAAAAAAACTCACGTGATCGCTGCGTCGGCGCACCTCCTCCCTGCTCCCTTCGCATTGAATGTTGGGCATGACATCATCACGCCCGATGTTCAGTGAGGAGCGGCGCAGAGAGGAGTCGGCAAGAACACAGAAAAGAAGAAAAGGAAGAAGCCAATAGAAAAGGTAAGTGAAGGAACGGAAGCAAGGGAGAGCAAAAGCAGCATGGCACAGTGTGAAGAGGGGCAAAGACAGCATGGCACAGTGTAAAGACGGACAAAGGCACCATTGTACAGTGTGAAAAGAGGCAAAAGCAGCATGGCAGAGTGTGAAGAGGGACAAAGGCAGCATGGCAGAGTATGAAAAGGGGCAAAAGCAGCATGGCAGAGTGTGAAGAGGGGCCAAAGCAGCATGGCAGAGTGTAAAAAGGGCCAAAGCAGCATGGCAGAGTGTGAAAGGGTGCCAAAGCAGCATGGCAGAGTGTGAAGAGGGGCCAAAGCAGTATGGCAGAGTGTGAAGAGGGGCAAAGGCAGCATGGCAGAGTGTGAAGGGGGGCAAAGGCAGCATGGCAGAGTGTGAAGGGGGGCCAAAGCAGCATGGCACAGGGTGAAGGGGGGCCAAAGCAGCATGGCACAGGGTGAAGAGAAGCAAAAGCAGCATGGCACAGGGTGATGAAGGGGGGAGCAAAAGCAGCATGGAGGTCGCAGTGTGATCATAAAGGGGCACAGCGTGCTGATGAAGGGGCATAGTAATGTGTGTGATGGCACAGCGGGCTTGTGGCAATGTAATGTGTGTGTCATAGGTAGGGGCTAATGGGTGCTATTTTGCTTGTGGAGTGATGGTGGAGCAATTTAATTTTAGAGTGGGGACTATTAATTTAAATTTAAAGATGGGGTGGTTTGGGGGCTATTAATTCAATGTGGGGCTTAGTTTGAGGAGCATGAGGTCTATTTATTAAATGTGAATATGAATTATTTAATGGCAGTGACGGTTGTGGGAAATAGGTATATTTTATTATACGTGAATACTATTAATTTATTGCTGGGGCTGTTTGGAGGAAGGGAAATAGGTTTATTTATTAAATGGGAATACTATTACTTTAATGTTGGGGCTGGAGGAAGGTCTAAGTATTAATTATGGGTCCTATTGATTTAATGCTGGGGCTGGTTGGAATTTTCTAAATTTACCCATTATTTTTCCCAAATAGGGCCCCCAACAATCCAGGATCCAGGCAAGCCGCAACTAAAGAAACCAGCAGCCACAGGTGTTAAAAGTGACAAGAACAGGTACGACAGTCTGTCAAATGTTCTGATTCTAGTGGGACAATCCCGATTTTTGGTGACTGTTCTGTCCAATCTAAGGGGCAGGTCAAGACTGTGTACTCTTTATATACACACTGCATTCTTTATATACTACACTATGGTGCTTCCTGTCCTTCGTGGGCTGACCACTCCCCCTCTAGTGTCTGGTCTCGCCTCTATGATGGCTGGCCACACCCGCGTTGGTGGGCCCATAGCGTTGCAGTCCCCCGGTGGACCCTTCATGCCCCAGTCCGACACTGATGCTAGTTATAAGTTAATAATGATGACTCTGGAGTATCTTGGTATGCTGCAGGCGCCTTCTATGTTAGGTTGCATGCAAGTCAATATACACATATAAAAGTATGCAGACATATTTTTACATGCGTGCAAAAGGTGCATCTTTATGTCCAACTGTAATAAAGGCTCAATGTATTTTAATATGTACATGATAAACAACAAAAACATTTAACACTTTCGACATTTCGTGTAAGGCACTTGTATTCTTTTATAAAAATTCATACTGGTAAGGTAACAAAACTTGCTGAGTAGGCTGAGTAGTTAGTGATGGCATGTCATCTTCTCTTATAACAGCACCTTACAAATGATAGCATCTGCTAGTGCTTTGTGAGTTTGGCAAGTACCCACACCACATTGCTGTAGAGTATTAGAAAAGCTTATGCATCTCTAGAAAAAGAAAGACTGAAATGTCAAGAGTCAGGACACAGGTGTGGTATTCTCTCTTTAAGCCACAACCATGTACAGAATCAGGTTGTGAGATGTCATAGTTATCAATTGTCTATATATAAGCACCCTAAAGACGAACAAGGGACATTATGGAAGGTTATGGGACAATAAGGAGTATGTCTAATTATTGATCAATGGCCCCGGCAATGATATTCTTTATACTCAATATTAGCAGGGTGATAAAAATAAAAAGTTCCTCATACTTAACCCAACATTTGCACTTTGTGCCTGAAAGGTTTTTAGGCATTTTTAGGGACATTGTCAACATATTTGTATACATAACTTGGTGTTCACACAACAGCCCTTGTAAGTTTTCCTCATTTTTCTCATTGTCTGACTGTTATTTTCTCTGTAGGCCCTACTCATTTATTGTCACACCTGTGTTGTTAAATGTACCCACCCTTAGGATATGGTTAAGTTCCTCTCTATCAATGTTCTGGGTCTAAACACAGATTGGCTTTATCTTTCTTTCACAAACCCTAGGCCAATATTGTCGCCCTTCAAGAGACACATTTTGCAGCTCGGGCCCCTCCCATTCTCAGAAATCATCACTATTCCACTTGTTACAAAGCAAATGGATCCCACAAACGCAGTGGAGTAGCCCTACTAGTTAGTTCCCAACGCCGCTTTATACTTTCCTCAAAAATCAAGGACAAAAATGGAAGGTATTTAATAGCTATTGGCCAGCTGGAGAAGAAAGGGTCACACTGGTCTCTCTATATGCCCCCAATTCTAGGCAAATTCCATTCTTGAAATCCACTCTATTGTTAATAGATATGCATTAAAAAGGGTAGCTTGATTATTATGGGGGACTTTAATTTGGTGGTAGATCTGAGATTAGATAGCTCAGCTGCTCAGGGTCCCTTTTCTGCCACAGCTCCCCCGAGCCCCTTGCTGGCATTTGGGAGACTCATGGCGCGGCACAGCCTTCATGATGTATGGAGAGTAGCGGCCCCAAATGAGTGAGATTATACATATTTTTCTTCAGTGCACCATACATGTTCCAGGATAGATTTTTATTCTCTCAGAGAAGTGGTTATTACAGAATACCCTCATACACTTTCCCATGACTTGGTCTGACCATGCCCCAGTGGTTTGGACTTGAAAGCCAGTACTCCCGTGCCCCCCACTATTTATTGTCCTCCCTGGAGGCTAAGATAGCAATTAAAAAGGCCCTTCTTCTCTTTGTCCAAACTAACAACCCTGAGTCCTCCATCTTTACCTATTAGTGTGCCCTTAAAGCTGTAGTACGGGGCGCAGCCAGCCAGGTTGCCGCTAGATTGAGAAAGGCAAGAAATTGCCACCACCAACAGAAGTTAGAATCTAAGCTTACACTTCTGGAATCTTAGAATAAAAACCACCCACTAAGGATCTTCAGTCAGACATCTCTCAAGTGAGATCTGCACTGCAAAAATTTCTTATGGCTCATACCCTCTGGCATTGTCTAGACTTTGACAAAAGTTTTATGTGTCAGGTAACAGTGCAGGCAGGTTGTTGGTGGGAAAGTTGAGGGGTATCCGGGCCCGCAACAGGATCAAGTCCATTAATGACCCAAATGGTTCCAAACGCTCTAACCCAGGTGACATAGCTGACACTTTCACCTCTTTATAATCTGAAACACAACGCTGGGACTCACCAGCTGAGTGCGTCAGATATCTCCTCCTTCCTGCAGGGACATCCTCTCGCCTCCATTGATCCTGCTACATTGAACAAGCTAAATACATCGGACCCTGATGGGTACATACCTTACTTCTTTATGTTACACATCAGGGTCTTAGCTGCACTTACCACATCTGCCGCTATCATATCACGGCTACCCGGGTCCCTCCTGATCGCCTGCAGCATTTCTATCACTTCTCCATTTGTAAACTAACACATACTGTTTGTACTGCTGTATAGGAAAGGCCATCTTGGATGCAGTCAGGTGATCATTCCAGACCAACCATATTCAGCAGCTGTGATCACATGAACTATGCAGCCAATAGTTGTTTGGAACAACTTATTTAAACCTGCTGCTGAGATCTGTTTATTGCCAGAACAAAACACTTCTTTCCTGATGATAGTTCTTTGCTCCAGGTTCCAGTTGTCCTGCTCTGTTCCTGATTTCCTGTGTTTACAAAGTGATCATCTTCTGTGTACATCCTGCATTACCAACTACATATCACTTTGCAAGCATCCTGCATTCTAAAGTGCAGATCTTCTTCCAAACATCCTGCATTCCCCAGAGTTCATCATTCTGCAAGTACTTTGCACTTTCAAGCAGCTCATCTTCCTGCTATATTCTGTATTCAGCAGGAGTGCTCACCTCAGTAAGAACTTTGCACCATCCAGTATCTATTCTGCAGTACCAGTGGCTTTTCCGGTATCACCTGTTCTGTTGCTATGGCTGGTTCTGAGTCTCTAAGGCTTATTTCCAGTTCTGGGTATCTGTCTGTGGGTTCCAGGTCTGTGGTTGCCATGCAGTCCGGAGTTCACCATTCCGTGTCACGCTTCTGAGTTCCTAGTCTCTGTCTCCAGTTCACTCTGTTCTGGGTTTCTGTGTGTTTCCTAACTGAGTTCTTTTTAGTGGGTTCCAGTCCCATGTGCCTGGCTACAGGAGTCAGGATTGAGTTCCCACGAACAGTTCCTGCCAATTATTACACCAGATTCCGGTTCAGTACTCAGGCACAGACTCCGGTCCTAATACTCCTATACTGCTTGTGCTACTCTGAGGACTCTAGATGAGCAGAGAGATCATCAAGGCCTCCAGGCTCTGTTTCAGTCCTGGTCCAGCTAGACCCAAGAGTCCTGAATCGGATCAAGAAATACAGACGACCGTGACACTTTGTCACTTGCCAGGAGGAATTGTTGCCCATACTGGAACAAATATATAACGCAGGTACCAAGACAGGGAGTTTCCCCACCAAAATGCTGGAATTGCATTTGATAGTCATAATCAAATGGGATTCCATAACCCAGGCAAGGACCCTACTAATTATAGCCATATTAAATTCAGACATTAAAATATTTGATAAACTTATCGCTTTCCTCTCTTGTACCACAGTTGATTCACCCAGTCCAAGTGGGGTTTGTCATGGGAAAACAGGGTCCAAACAACTTGAGGCATGTCTTCCATTTGATAGAACATGTCCATAAAACCAATAATGCTATGTTACATCTTACTCTAGCTGCTGAAAAGGAGTTTGACAGACTCCACTAGACCTACACGGATAGGGTTCTTGAACAGTTTGGGTTCATGGGGGACATTCTGAAAGCCATTATGGCATTATACGCTGGGCCCTTCGCACAGGTGGTTAGCGATGGGTTTCTCTCCACCAGCTTTCCCATTTCTAATGGTACCCGACAGGGCTGCCTCCTGTCTCCACTCATTTATCTCAAAGCAACTGAACCACTCGCTGGTCAAGTGAGGCTTACATGGGAGTGTAAAGGCGTTGTCTTAGGAGGAGTATCTTATAAACTCTGTTTGCTGATGATGTTCTGTTATTTCAACCTGGAGACAGTTCATGAATTCTTATCTCCATTTAGTAAGGCCTCCCTGTACAAACTCAACATGTCCAAAACAGAGGCTCTCCCCATTAACATTCCCCCAGAGAGCATTCACGGTTTGAAAGACAAATTTGTTTACACATGGAAATCCTCTGATCTCCTCTACCTAGGTATTCACATCACCCCTCACTTAGATGCTCTCATTGGTAGGAATTTTTCTCAGCTCATGAAACAGCTCTCTTGTTTTCCTCCTGGATGTGCTCGGAGGTCTCCAAGTTGGCCAAAATTTTGGCATACAAAATTATGCTCCTCCCGAAGCTGAATAACTTTTTCGCATGCTCCCGTTTCGGCTTCCAGAGAGGCTGTTGTCTAAATTGACAACTGTCATGAAGGCATATATATGGAAACAGAAGCACCCACGGATGGCTCTGTGGTGCATGTCCTTGGTGAAGTTGCAGGGAGGGCTAGCCCTTCTGGACCTGCGGAGATACCAGGGTGCCTGCTTATTATCTCAGATGCGTAACTGGTCTCTACCACTGGGTTGAAAGACCTGGGTGGATTTGGAAATGGCGCGCAATCTGGACTTCCCCTTATCTGATTTAATTTGGGTCCCTGGAGAATGGAGGCCTCCGGCTAACATCCTGCCTGCTCTGACTAGAGATGCTCTGATGATTTGGGACCAGATCTGCACTTGCCCTGATGAATTTCCCCATCCTACCACTAATGATTCGCTATAGGTGGTATCTTAACAGATTCCAGATCTAAACCTCTCTCAGTGGATCTTCAGAAGGATCCTGTCCCTGGGACACCTGTTTAAATCATGAACTCTCTCCTCTTTTACCAATTTGTGTGACAGCTATCACTTACCAAAATGTGATTTCTATAAATACCCTCAACTGAGACACTTGCTGTCATCACCGCCGCTTAAAGTATTGACAATACGGCTTCCCTCTCTTGTATTTAGCCAAGTTGACGAGTGGCTCTAATTGTGCCAGAAAAACCTTTTAGAATAACCTTCTGAATACCCACTCTGAGCTGCTGAAATCCAGAGTCCAATTTCAGTGGGAGGCAGACCTCCACCTGGAGTTTTCTGGGAAAGAGTTG
The DNA here is from genome assembly GCF_038048845.1 of Mixophyes fleayi. NCBI lineage: Eukaryota > Metazoa > Chordata > Amphibia > Anura > Limnodynastidae > Mixophyes > Mixophyes fleayi. The sequence continues at coordinate 147,102,148 of NC_134406.1, read as the reverse complement.
GAACATATCTTTCATAACTTCTTCAAAATGTCTCAACCATACAGAAATGTTAATATAGCTCATAAATAGATTATATGTCCCTCCTGAGAAATTACATAAGATGTGGCCCTCCATGTTCCCATTCTTCTGGCGAAATTGTTCAGAGAGGGGTGACATCTACTTTATATTCTGGTCCTGTCCTGCTATACAACCCATATGGTTTGAAGATTTTCATTTGCTTGTTAAGGTCTTTCGATATCCTGTATCCCTCTCACCGAAGCTGGCCCTTTTGCACCACTACCCACTTTCTATCCCACAATGGGATAGCTATGTGTTGGGTCATGTACTTATAGCCACTAGGGCAGTCATAGCCCAAGCTTAGAAGCATCCACTGCCTCCCCCAGTGAGTAAAATCATATTGAAAGTAAATTATAGCTTTGAAATGGAGACCCTAGCAGTACCCTGAGTGCTGATGTCCAGGGGTGACCCAATGGATCCATATTGATTTAAGAGGTTTACAGAGCTGATGTCCATTTGTTTTCACTATAGCTGTGTTTCCATATTTCAAGACATGTGAATTCATGTTAATGATCTTCTGTTGTGTTCACTCCCCACTATGTACCCCTCTTTCCCTACCCCGATTTAATCCCTTCCCTTTCCCCCCTTTTTCTTTCCCTGTACCCCTATATGAAAATTGCAAAACTTAAATCTTTTTCAGTAAAAAAAGAAAAATTGGTGTTCACATGAGTTCTCTAGGCTTGGTTGTATGTTTATTTTAGACGTCAATAATTCTAGTCAATAGCTCTAAGGCTGGGATTTCCCTTAATCTTTATTTGCCCGAGTGTCTGCAAGTAAAGTATTGTTATGTCTTACACTCTCCTATGTTGACCCAGTTCTCTGACCTGTTATAATTCTGAATAGCATGCCCTGTCTGCTTTTATGGAAAATAATCCAATATCTCCAGTTCCTACAGCCAGTTTATCTATTACAATCCTTTTTCACCAGCAAATATCTCCTGTTAGTTCTGTCTCTTGAGTTCTTCTATGCATGGTCATGTCCATATACGCGGGTATTTATTGTGAGCTAGGTTGCTTTGGTTTGCAGAGTCGTCCACTCTCGGCTTAAACTCAGCTAATGGTGGAAACTGACTGGACACAATTAACAAACTAGAGAAAATAAGACTGTCACATCAATTTAGCAGATATTGTTTAGTTCAGTGCACTGTTTTATACTTGAAAGAGGCATATATATATATTACATTTTGTTTGTTGAGAAGTGAATGTAAACAATTTAAGAAAAACTATTTTAAACATAAATAAAATTCCAAATCAAACCTGAAGATAATACATTTGATTCCTGCTGGCAATGGCAGAAGGATTGGAATGATTGTAGCAATTTATCTTTGCCTCCTTCTGATTCTGGCATTCCACCAAGCTACTGAAACTGATCCAGTTTAGAGCACAAACATGGATACACACACAGTACCTAGGCAGCTGCCAGACACAGCTGCCTCTTTCCATCACAGTGTCATCTCATCTTATGATATCCTGTTCTGTACAGATGACTAATTACCTTATACTCTCGTGTAGTAAATGTATGGTGAGGCAACCCCATGGTCTGGCCCAGGTCAGTGACCAGCCTCCAGCCCCACCTCACAAAGGTCACAGAGTCTCAGGTTGCAGATTTCCAAATAGAATATTTCGGACTATTGGAGTAATCCAATCATGTGAGTAAATAGTAAATACCACTAAGTGACTATTTTGGTTTAGCAGTCACAAGACCATGATAAACAATTTATACAAACTTGGATGCAAGGAAAGAAAGCTCTATAAGATCATGCTTTCACCTGCCAGGAAAGTAAAACTGAGACTAGATGCTCTTAAATGATGACCAGGAGCGAGAAGGAGGCTTATCTTGCTCCCCACATTTGGCAGACATGCTCACCCACACTCTATGCGTGTATAACCTGGTTAAAGCCAATATTTTTTTCTACTAAAATGTAATAGTTTTAAAATAAAGACATATTACTTCCCTGGCACCCTATTAGTATTATTATTTTAACCAGGTCTATTTTTCATGTGGCCTTAACATTACTCAAACGCCAAATGATAATACACTAATACACTTCAACTAATATTATTATCAGAAATACACTTCATCAGTATACAGTAATAAATCAATACAAATAAAATAAAAAAACTAATTTACATGATCAGTAACATTAAGTTAAAAACATGTTTTTAAAACGAATATACCACCCCTGCCACCTGTATAACTGCTGTGCAGTCTTCAGTGAGAAACAATGTCAGAGTAAAAGTATTAATCCATAGTAACAGGGAACCCATATCTGCCTAGTCAGTTTGAAACACACCTCTCCTCTACCAGAAGGAGAGAGAAGGAAGACAGAGATGCAGAACTCTTTTATTGGAGTAATACAGAGCACCGCATACTGACAGGCGTATTCTAAACTCTCAGTGGTTAAAATAGAGCTGTCTACCCGACTCTGGTAGAGAGGTTCTGCAGTGCCAAGCTCTTTCTTCTCTTTGTTCTTATTCAAGACCGCGGAGCTTGGGACTTTGGACCCTTCCCTAAAGGGAAAGGACCCTGTTCCTCTCCATTCCCCAGAAGCCAAAAGGCCCCAGAGAGGGACAAGGGTTTTCAGGCCCCCCTTTGCCAAAGCTAGGGAGGGTCCCTTGACATCCCTGATTGCCGAAGTCAAAAGGTCCCTTAGGAGGAAAAGATTTCCTGGCCACCTCGCAGAGGCTCGGACAGGCCCCTTCTCCCTTAGGTAGGCCGAAGCTTTCCCTGGGGGGAATAAACATTCAGCTCTCCACAGAAGACCGTCTAAAAACTTAGGGAGAGGGTGGCTGGATCATTTATAAATAACTTATGATATAAATTTATTTAAAGGAAATAGCACAGGGCGCTTATTACATATATTATTGCAAATGTACTTATTTTTGTGTGTATTTTGTTAAAGGAAATGTCTTGTTTGGGGTTTTGTAAATTAGCTAGAGGAAATCTCCAATTAGGTAGATGTGGGGAGGGAGTCTGTTTTGCTGATAGCAGGAAATGCTAAGCCTTTTTATGTGAAGAGTCAAATGCCTACTCTGGCCTGAAGGCCCAGCAGGCAGCTGTTACCTATATCCTGGTTAAAGTGAAAGGAAATCTCTGATCAATGTAATTTAGGATAAAATTGGGGAAACACATTGCATCCTGATACTAAAAATAATTCAGACTTCAGGGGTCTGGCTTACCCCCTGTGAGGCTGTGTCCAAAACTGTATAAAACAGCACTGGTACATTAAATCGGTGTGAACTGTTCTTATCAGGGCACTTAAACAAATAAATATCACTTGCTTCAAAGCCCTGCTTGACAACTTTTTCCGTGCTGAAATTCCTGTGACTTACAGATAAGACCCAACTCAAACCCGTTCCCAGCTGTACTGAGATTTGGACCCAGCTTTCCGGTACCAGCGTTCTGCCCGCTACCCAGCAGCTCTGGCCAGTGTGATAAGCCAGGGGGGGTCCATCCACAACAACTCTGATCTATAGGAAGAGGTCAGGGGTACCAGCCCAGGTGCACCAGCAAGTGGGTAAACTAGTAGCGACAGTTATCCAGAAGGAACCCGGTTCTAGATGCTGGTAAGGAGTCCAGTGGTGGCAGCAACTTAAGCCCCTCCTACTGCGGTTAGAGGGCGCATTTGGGATAAAGAAAGGGAACGGTGGCACAGTAAGCCCAGCCGGTTCCCAGCAACAACAGACAGGGTGGCATAGGCGGTCCATCCTGTCACTGTCACCCATAAGGGTCTATACCAAAATCCCTCGTAAACCTGCTAAACAGGACAAAAAATATGAAAAACAAGAAAAAAGTGCTACATGCTAAGTGCTGGTGTCAATAAATAAGTGACCGTAGGCCCGGCCCAATGGCCGCAGGGTATAAAAAAAATTCTGGTTCAGCCAAAAGGCAAGGACCAAGAAATAAAAAGTCAGACAGGGAGGACAAACAAGTACTTAGTGTCCATACTCTGTTCATGGTGAGGGTATAGACACATCACCACATGAATTTTCAGGCACTCCCTGGTGGTTGGTTACTGGGGCCACATCAGCATCTTGGGAAGCACTGCCCTTTCTCAGGAGGATAAGACTAGTCCTCCATGATAAGAACAGATAAAACTCTTAATCTTAGCCAAAAGGCCAAGAAGCGATACTATACACCACCTAGTACAGATACCGCTGGGTTTTACAACCTGTCCAGTCAAGTTTAGCCTCCTTAGTACTTGCAAGTGTTTCCTCAACAGGTCTCTGCATAACATGGGGGGAGGTGGATATTGTGAATGGGGAAATTATTAACCTCAGTTTACTTGTTCTTTAAAACCAAACAATGGCTTGCAAAATTTATCCCATCCCAAAAAATATAAGAACCACTGACTTTAATGGTTTTTGTCTTTACCAATTAATACGATGACTGGAGAAACATTCAGACATGTTTCATTCAGCAAGAAAAGCTTTACAAAACATATATTATTATTAAAATAAATTATGTTTAAGTAAAATGTTCCATTAATGTTAAAGGACCACAAAATTTGCTAACTTGAAGCTGCATGATATAGAAGGCTATAAAGGAATCTTAAATCATGGTACAATACTTTAAGATGTGACTGGTCATAAAAGTATTTTAGTACTAATAACTATTTAAAGGACAACTAAATCTGTCCAGAAACAAAAGGCGAGCTGCAATGAAAATAGTTCAATTGTGTTCCTAAACCTTTTAAATATATGTTTGTGAATAGTATTTGTAGCTTTTACATAAAACAACATGTACTGAACTCAATTCAGCAGCCCCTTAAATAAATCTGCTTCGCAGAAGTCAATGTCATTAGTAAACTAGTGAACACAAAATAGATTTCCTGGAGATAACATGCATGAGCAGAACCTGAGGAAGCTCCTGGACACTGACCAACTTTCCCAAGACTACATCAGTGTCTAATAATTCCTTAGTGTTATACACATACAAAACCAGCCTTTAATAATAAAATAATAAGAGACAAGGATCCAAAATATTCTGAACATCAAAAGACCTTGAACATGATTAGTAACATTGGTATTGGTGATATGCAGTATGTATTCATTCTTATAACTTCACCTATTGTCTTAGTTATAAAATAAGTCACTTAGAAACAAGCCATCAATAGATTGGAAGCCATCTTACTAATACATCATAAAAATAGATACCCGCTCCCAATGATGCTGTCTGCACATCTCACCAATTGTGCTGTGTGACATCCACCATCAACCTCTCTGTTCCTATTGACTGTGGCTATGGTGGTCATTGGTTGTTGCAGAGGTGCAAAGGGCCAAATTAGTATATAATATTTTGCAGGACTGAGCCATCAGGTAAAGGGCACTTTTGCAGAAATGTGGCATCAAGGTATTGATGAGTATAACATGCGAATCTACAGGGTTGGTGGTAAAAGTGTGTGTGAAGTTGGCTCCCAAAGTGCGCATATGAAAGGGAAGGGTGGAGGGATTGGGTTTGTGGCAGAGCTGTCCGCCAATAACTCAAAATAGAACACGCTGGCTTGAAATACTACGTCAATACGCTGCACAGTGGCAGATATCTGACACCTCCGGAAAAGCCACATTCCATATTTACATTAGCATTGGAAAGGTAAATAGACAACTATAATTAACCAAATAATTCAGATTGCAGTAATTACGATATATTAAAAGAGCAAAACTTTAATAAAGACAGAGCACATGACCTATAACACTCCTGCACGGCTGCTATACATTCCGATAGCAAGAAATGGCAGTGCGACAAATTTACCTCACTTCTAATGCAGACACTTATACTTTCATTTTTAAAGTGGCAATGCCAGGACCCGCCGCATCGAGAAACTAATCCAAGGGTAAGGGTTAGGGTTAGGATTAGGGTCCTGCCATCGCTGCTTTAAAACAAAACAAAAAAACTCTGTTTGCATTACATGTGACGTCAATTTGAAGCGCCATCATTTTCTACTATCGGAATGTATAACAGCTGTGCAGAAGTGTAACCGCACATGTGCTCTGTCTTCATTATAGTAAGCTGGCATTTTAGATATAACAGAATTACTGCTATCATAATTATTTGGTCATTATACTGGGTGTTGGCATTCCAAGCACCGGTCTAATGTTCCCAACCCGCTAGAAGTGGCCTTCCTGATTGCTGGTCCCTCCACCATGTTTTATTTTTTGATGCTCAATGCAGACCTCTCCCTAGCTCCCTGACTAGCCCAGCTACCAGTTGCTCAGCCATTATGACAATGACATTGAGTGGACCAGTCAAGTCACATGTAGGGCGCACACCTCTCCACTTCCTCAGGCAGCAAGTGGGGCAGACAAAGGAGTCTGCTTCCTATAGCATGCAGCGCCAGATGGAAGAAGGTGTTACAATTAATGTAATGTGGCTGGTGTTTGTTGGTGGGGGGATGTGGGATATTGATGTAATGGAGGGGAAGTTGCAATTAATTCAATAGTTTTAGTGAGGGTAGGAGTTATTAATATATTGGTGAGGTTATAGTGAAGGCTATTCATAAAATGGTGGTATTAGCATGGAGGCCATTCATTTAATGGTGGGGCTTATTAATATAAGGTGGGTGATGGGACTATTAATTTAATTTAATTTAATTTAAATGCTTGGATATTTTGGGTGGCTATTATTTGGATGTGGGGCTGAACTCAGGCAATGAGGCCTATTCCTTTAGAGATGGGAGCTGTGTTGTGCGGAGAAGAGGACCTATTTATTAAATGTGAATGCTATTAACGTAAGGTCAGGTCCGGTTGGGGTAAAATAGGACTATTTATTAAACGTGAACTATATTAATTTAATCAATCCTAGTACTTTAATGTTGTAGGTGACATGTAGTACTGTGTCAAGCACTAAACACAGCACATATGAGATTTAAAAACAATATGCTTATATAGTCAATGTTTTCAATAGGACTCTTAAAGACAAATGCACATCTGAATGCTAGTTAAAATTGCAAGTGGGTATGGTGACATAGGAAACAATGGGTTCTATTCACAGATAAGTTTACATACGTACTAAAATGAAAAATGTTAGTAAAACACATACAATTAACACCAGTGGGTACAAGGATATTTGCCATTTACGCCCATTTAACAACAACAACAACAACAATTTACGATTATCATATATATTAAAAACAAAAATAAGGTCAAACAGTAAAAATTAAACAAAAGAAAATGTTAAGTACCTGTTATGTGCGCTTACTATTTATGAAACTAGTTAAAAGGATATATTCTAGGAAAATTAACAGTTGTGCTATAAATGGGACAACTTCTCTAAGGAGTCCATGAACTGAGGTTTACTGTAGCAGCTGTATCTCGGATCTTTACTGCTATTGGCCAGTGTTGAGCAGCAGTGTAAAACATGCAGCTGGGGGCTGCATATGGCCCTCAAATTCACGTACAGCCGGCCTGGTCAGAGTAATTTTCCTTATCTGATTTTCTAGTGATTCCACTCATTATGTGTAGAAGGAAATCCTGTGACTAGATTTTACCTGTTTGACTAGCCAACTATAGGTTAAACCTACTGTTTGCTTGGATGACAACTTTATTTTCCTGCTCAAATCACACCTTCTCCATAAAGGTAATGTGTGGCCATTTGTATTGCACCTTAAAATAGCATGTTGCCATGAGTGACCAGTGGGAACATAGTCTTAGTCTAAGCAATGATCAGCCCTGGCAGTAAAAAGCCCAAATCATACTGAAATGGAATACCAGCAGTAACCAGTATGATCTATTATGTTGTTTAAAGATTCAATAGAAGTATGCTACTCATAGAATGAAGAATGAATTATATTTTAATTATAACCTTACTATAAGAGGTTGGAATACATTCATCATTCATGTGTTATTATGGCACGTGGTGACTATACTTTCATTCCATAATGAGAAAGGATCAGTAAAAAGAACATGTATTTCAAGTCCAGAATACATCATAAATAGAGGTGATTAAAAGAGCCCATTTCATTGAACATTATAATGCTGTTACATATACATATAACTTGTGGGAACCAATATATATTTACAAACAGGGCCGCCATCAGGGGGGTACGGCCAGTACTGCTGTGAGGGGCCCAGGCAGACTAGGGGACCCGGACAGCCCTCTCCATCTGTCCAGACTCCCTGGACTGTCCGGGCCCCGCAGTCACCGACCGTGCCTCCCCTTTTTTTTTTACTTACCTTCCCCTAGATGCTGCAGCTCTGCCTCCCAGACTCTGATAGGCTGGGAGCGTGATGACATCACCGCGCGTGCCGCACTCCCAGTGTATCAGTGACCGGGAGGCAGAGCTGCAGCATCGCGGAGGAGAAGGTAAGCAAATAAGATTTTATTTCTTTTTGAGGGGGGGAGAGGGAGAGCCCGGGGGACCATAACTGTGGAGGGAGAGGGGAGAAGAAGAGCCCGGGGGACCATGACTGTGGAGAGAGGGGGAAGAGGGAGAGCCTGGGGACTATAATTGTGGAGGGAGGGGGGGGGGGGGACAGGGAGAGCCTGGGGGACCTGATCTGTGGAGGGAGAGGGGGGGAAGAGAGGGACCTTAACTGCGAATGGGGGGGAAGGGGACCTTAATTGATGAAGGGAGGTTGGGGGGACCTTAATTGTGGAGGAGGTAGGGAGAGGGGTACCTTAACTGTGGAAGGGGGGAAAGGGGGACCTTAACTGTGGAGGGGGGAGAGGGAGAAGGGGACCTTAACTGTGATTGGGGGGGAGAGGGGGACCTTAACTGTGGGGGTGGAGAGGGGGACCTTAACTGTGATTGGGCGGGGAGAGGGAGATCTTAACTGTGAGGTGGGTGGAGGGGGACATTAACTGTGGAGGGGGGGAGAGGGGGACATTTACTTTGGGGGGAGGGGAACATTTACTGTGAGGAGGGAGTGGGGGGGGGAATGTACTGTGATGAGAGATAGGGGGCGCATGTATGGCAAAGATGGAGGGGTGCATAATAATGGGGAGGGGGGCACAGGTTAGGGGAGCTGGGGCCATGCCAGATTAATTAGTACTGGACGAATGGGGGGCCCCCGCCAGATTAATTAGTACTGGGCCCCACAGTTACTAATGGCAGTCCTGTTTACAAACATAACCCCTCTATCAACATAGAACTGGAGGATTGCATTTTACTTGTCTGACATATAAATAGTGCTGTAATATGTAGTTAAATAATTACAGCAAGCAGGTGCGTTGTAAACTTGTTTAACCAGGAAACAGTTTGAGATTCCACCTTCTTTACTAACTGTTCCTAATCCTCCACTTATTAACTCCAGTTTTACAAACACACTAAGGCAGCACAGACAAAAACAGTAACATAGTGTATTAAATACAGTGTATCACTTAGTCATGACATGAACACATCATATATATACTGTAGATGATGAAAAACACCTATCAAGCATATATCTACAAATGTGGAGACAAATGAAGTCTTTATAAGTGGACCTGTCAGCAAATATTTTCTAATACAATAAATAACACACACCATGTATATCATTGTAGTATCCTTGTTCCAGAAATGCTTATTTTTCATGTTATTGTCGTCTCTGTCTTCTCTACGTCTTTACCACTGTTTTTTATATAAAGAAGAGCAAAGAGATACATTCAGAAGCTATTCTTGCAGGTTAAACACTGAAGATAGCTCCTGATACCATAGCAGCTTTAGGAACAATAATTATACGGTAAGTAGAAATGTTTGTTTATTTTTTAAACTGTCAGCTAACTAGCTGAATCCTTATTTGCAAACACCAATATCTGGGAATATATGTGGCAATCACAGGTCCATAATAAATGAGCTGGATAGATCTGTTTATTGGACACAATTATTATTCTAAAAAGCACTAAAATCAGTAACAATCAAATGAAGCACTTTAGACGTTTAAATGTTTCCCCCAATATATATTACATACTTTTATATTAGTATTTTTTATTATATTATATCGTATTATATTATTATTTTTGGTATTTCTCAAAATAACTAACTTCCTCTGAAATACTGTAGTCAAACTGCACTGCATACTTTAAGACAATGAAGTTCTACTCAAATAAACAAATCACTGTTTCCAGGGCCATTGTTTTTTGTTAGCAAACAAATGCATTTTTCTTTCCTTTATCTCTTTAGCTCTTACAACTTGTTTTCATTTGCTGGTACATACACACACAAATAGGAATAAAATACCTTTCATCTAGTTCAAAGTCTTCTCCTTCAGGCATTTCTGCCTTGTTTTCAAAGCTGTCCGTGCCAATCAATATAATCCAGGTATAGAAGTGGTTTTTTTAACTTAACCTTCACTGCAGCCGACCAAGTTCTGTAAGCTAAGTGCTGGGAAAGTGTATGTTTACAAACCTCCTGTGTGTGTGCTTGTCTTGAATGAAGCTGGCTGTGAGATTACAATGATTGGTTGTTATAAATAGGCCTGACCGAATCCAGTCCCAGGTCTCTTGAGCTGTTCTGCTTCTACAACTTATCCAGTGGTGTGACCAGACAACACCCATTTCTATATCTTTATTGTGACATGCTCTTATTTAGGACATACCAGTTAATTAACAGCTCTGGTACGTCATTGTGTACTTGTACTCTGTTGTGTGCCAAAAAAGGATCTGTTTTTCTTTCTCTTTTTTTTTTAAAGGGATATTCATGAATGTAAAATATTCCTTTGCAAAAAACATGGATATTAATATTTTCAAGCTGCCAATCACCTTCCTATATTCCCCCCATTAACTACAGTGCCAACACTGATCAGTTTTCATGTATGTCAACAACATATTCAAATACAAAGCTTGTAAAAATAACTTGTACTACTCCATAACAGGGGGGGGGGGGGGAATTCAAATAATTCTGTATCTGGATTTTGAAGGATGACACATGTTGATAAATAATTCTTATTAGAAAATGTTATATCCTATAGGGGCAGATTGATTTGGCAGCGATGTTTTAAGAAACATTGCGGCCACGCATTATTACCGTTACTCATACTTGCCTAATTCCAGTAGGCGTTGTCCGGGAGAGGGGCGTGGTTAGAGGGTGGGAGCGGGCATGGCACCTTGAATTGCGTCATTTTGGCCCCGCCCCCACGAGTAAAATGATGCTTTTTGCGGGGCCAAAAATACGCGATTCCCAGTGAATCGCGTCATTATAGCAAGGTAATTTCGGGATGAGGGAGAAATGTCAGCTCTCCTGAGAGTCCAGGAGACTGACCCAAATTTCGGGAGTCTCCCGGAAAGTATGCCGTTACTACGATAAAAAGTAACACAGATTTTTACTCACATCTCTATGGGACGCGGGCAGAAATCAGCATTACTTCTGTCAGAAAATATCCGCCTGAGGTGTCTCATGCCCGTTCCGGAGGCACCTTGCGCAGATATTTTTGAGTGATGGGGAATAAATCCTATATCTAATATTATTCTGCATGATACAAGAAACTAATTGCAATGAAAAACTTGTTTGATTTAAACACAGATAAATAGAAATCGAACATGGAATAGATTATATCCTCACACAAGCTACAGCAACTTAAAAACGTAAACCAGCCACCAATCACCAGTCAATAAATATGCTATAATTGCAAGAGAAACATTTATATCTTTTATAAGTATTTTTTACCACATTCTGAACTAGTTGGTTAGATATACTCTATATCAATGTATCAAACAGTATCTAAAAGTACTCTTTCTTAAGAAACTGCATGCAGTATTCTGCATAAACTCATCTCTCACCACCATTTTACACATAAACTCAGCTCTCATTGTCATTTTAGGCATACTCAGCTCCCACCGCCATTAACTGCATAGGGCTAGATTTACTAAACGGCGGGTTTGAAAAAGTGGAGATGTTGCCCTTAGCAGCCAATCAGATTCTAGTAATCATTTATTTAGTGCATTCTACAAAATGACAGCTAGAATCTGATTGGTTGCTATAGGCAACATCTCCACTTCTTCAAACCCGCAGTTTAGTAAATATACCCCATAGTGTTGATTTCCCTCTTTGTTGCACCAAACCTCTTTTATTGTTAACTTAACACAATAAAACCTTATCTATAAAATAACCACACTGACAACTTGATTTTGGCAAAAACAGGTCACAGTTTATTAATTAAGAAAATATAGTGGCAACAAGAGCAATTGCAAATCAGCTAACGACTAATAGCAAAAACAGTGTATGGCCAAAGGCAATAAGCAATGGTCTCAGGACATCATTCTTTATGACTGGCCTGTGCTAAATCTGGCGTCATCTTGACTAGTCCCCTCTGGGCTCACAAGGACATGCCCACACAAAGCAGGCTGAGGTGCCCCCCACACAAAGAGACCAAGAGCCAGGGTGCTTCGAAGGGGGTAGTGACGTACGGCAAATCAGTGATAGCACCATGTAAACTAGCCACTGATTGCAAGCGCTCTCCTGCCATGCTGAAGTTCTTTAACGGACAAGCAGCCCGCCATCTAATGATCAAAGTACCCCATGGCCATCTTTAAATCCCCCTTAATATACCTTTCAATCGCTTTGTTCTCTGCGTCCGATCCCCTTCTCTTCTTCGTCGCTGTCGCTGTCCTGCGCTCCTCCATGCTGTGCTCCTCCATGCTGCGAGCATGGAATGATGACGTCATCATGCCCGACATTCACTGCAAGCGCAGCATGGAAGAGCGGACCAGGGAGGTAGCCGGATCCCCACCTGACATAAACGGTCAGGTGACCGCAGAAGGTAAGTTTTTTTTTTTTCCTTTTTTTTTTACAGGAGTCCTGCTTTGAGCCCCCTTGTCTGCTGGGCCCCCGGGCACCTGCCCATCATGCCCAGTCGGAAAGACGACCCTGAACTACCCCCCCTCAAGTCTCCAATAAAGCTTTTCTACAAAAAAGCTAATTACCCTCTGCACTGAGGTGCACCCCGTCCTGCCGATATAGGTGAACCTCATCAGCCGTAATTAAAGGATGATCAATCACTACCCTCCCATCTCTAATTATGCTCTCAACGGAACGAGTAACTTTCACGAGGAGGGTCTTCATGTTACGGGCTGGTATATTAAACCGCCAGGACATCCAGGGTATGACACTAAACCAGCAAAGCAGGACTGGCGCCTAATGATCTGCACATCTTCTCCATAGCAATAATTAAATCTAATAATTTACCTGTGCCCAAATCATTGCCCCCCAGGCCTATCACTAGCACATCTGGAATACCGTGTTCACCAATTTCTTCAGATAGGAGGAGAATCAACCCCTCCTGCCAATCCACCAAAGTACAACTGACAGGTAAAAGGCTTCTCTATTACTGGCAAAACTGTGCCTGACCGCCCAGAACACATATGAATTGCCTATAATCCATATACGAATCTTCTGGGTTACTGCGGACGGGATGCGGTGGAAACTGCGTACGTGACCTATCTATGTGGTTTGACCAAAGTCTTAATAGCGCTGATGGAAGGCCGAATCTCGGCCGCGGCTGTAGCCGCCCCAATCTGAAAGGAGTGAGTGCCATAGAGTGCCGGATCTAAACCCATGTGTGCTTTAAAAAAGCTGCAAATTGAAATTTAGAGAGGGGCGCCCCATCAGCATAAACCAACCAGAGTTCCACCCCTCTGGGCCTAACCACTTCAAGTTCTAACTTCATAGTGCTATTGGACAAATCAAGCGATCCTCCTGTGCCCAGATTGATATACATTGACCTCAAGACAACTGATCTGTTTTGGATCTGAAGATTTGACAAGACTGCCGATTAACATCCATAAACATATGCCTAGCAGACAATGTGTTCCCAATCTCGTACCATGATTGTGCCACTTACTCACTCACCCTAAACGCGCCAAATAAAGCTAGCGAGAAAGCTGAGCAAAATAATGTCTCATAATCACCGTCAATGAGATTCACAAGCGAGACAATAAGTTTACCTAGGATGTTCCAATTGACCGGCCTTCTCAAATCTTTCCCTGGTGGTCGCAGTCGGGACCAGCCTTGAGGGTTTTGGAAACCCTTGGACCAGTCTGTCCGGCCATGAAGCCGGGCCATAACGGATATACCCGCAGAACAGCAAACATAAACATCTTAGAAACGCCTTCCTTGTATTTGGACCAAATAAAATCTGACATGTCCGCACTCTGACTTGAATAGTAACAACCACAAGACTTTAAGAATTGCAACCACTGCTGCCAGGATCTTCTGGGGAAAGAAGCCTACAATATTTCTGCGAGGTCTACGATGCCTTCCCGACCACCTTCAAGCAGGGGGACATGGAGTGCCCACTAGTTTGGCGTGCAGTGCTAATTCCTTAAAGCATAGCCATTGACCCTGTGATAAAGCGTCAGCCACTTGATTTTCCACTCCAGAAACATGTTTGGCCCAGAATATAATATCGTGCTCTAAGCAGTGCAAGACTAAATGCTGCAGAAATTCTATCGCTGACTCTGGCCACTGCTCCACACACCACTTGCGATTAAAATAAGCTCGGAAACCAACAGACCCTGAAGCGTCCCTGAGCAAAATCCAGCTGGCGGCTGGACAACTGTGGAGCAGGCCAAAAACAGACGCCATTAAAGTTTTCCAGGAACCTCAACCACATCTGCAAATCGTCTTTTACTTCGCTAGACAGAGTGAGGCATGCATGGGGACGTGTCATCCATGCTGCTACATCTTCCTGCAGAATACTTTCCCTATGGTAATGATTCTACACGCAAATTTGAAGGAGCCCAAAAGAGATTGAGCCTGAGGCAACTGGACAGAGCGCAAGGACAATTAAATTCACCAGCTGCATTACTTTCTCCTGGGGTAACCGACAACACCCTACCAATGTGTCGATCTCTATCCCCAGGAATGACAAACAAGGCAACGATCTGTCTGTCTTGTCATGCGCCACTGGCACTCCCAAAACAGCAAACAAAACCTTAGCAGAAAACAGTATGTCAGCGCAAACCGACGAATCCGCTGGTCCCATGAACAACAAATCATCCAGGTAGTGGGCAATACCCACATGTCTCGTTCCTGCTTGTACACACCAATGCAGGAAGGAGCTGAACGATTCAAAGTAGGCACAGGACAGCGCACAACCTATCGGCAGACACCTATCCACATTGTACCTGTCTGGAAGACAGAAACCCATGAGACGGAAAGATTGTGGATGCAATGGCAGCAGTCGAAAGGCAGATTCAATATCTAGCTTCGCCAACAAGGTCCCTGGTCTGAATAATCTAACCAAATCCAAAGCTTCCTCAAACAACTGATATTTCTGTCGCACCTTGATACATTTCTCCCTAAGAGTGATTTTATCTGGTAGAAACTGTGTGCTAACTTTAGTTAGAGATATACAGGCACCAGTGAGGCCCATCGTATAGATGCCTCTTAGATCATGGCTTCCTCTGGCTGCCAGGTAAAACCTTCTCTAATGCTGGTGTAAGAGGTGTATGCATCTCAGAGTAGCTATTTTAATCATCATGGCCCATGTTTTAGCCCTGTAATGCTAAAGGTTATCTTAATATTGTGGCTTTATTGCAGCATTTCCATATTTGCAAAATAGTGTTATCTTCCACATCACAGTCTGTCCTCAAAGGTGTCAAACATCTACATTGCACATAGTTCCGAATCCACCCTCTAACAGGTGGTAATTATTTTTCAGTTACTTAAGACCTTTATTTAAGTCATGTATCAAGGCTGTACATCTTGGTATCTAATATAACTGCCTCAGCTAAGAGCTGGTACTATAGTCTAGTTGTTGCCTAAAGATGGTAATCTGTACCTTACAGCAAGCAATCACAATGGATTTTACAGTCATCATTTCTAACTAACCTTATCTATGAAGTATAAGAGCAGACTTGAAGATATGTTAAAATGTGTTATAAAATGAATTGGATCAAAATGTCAAACACCAACAATTTGCCTGGTTGAGTGGATCTGGGTGGGGTTTGGGCGGGCTTATTTTGTCCAAATTTGCTTTTGGGAGGTATATGCTAAAGAGGGAATGCAACCCTAAACGCGCTCTCATCTACCCCTTCAACCTTATTTTAAAAAAAAATTGTGTGGCATGTGGTTACTTAACAAGGGATTTCATACACCTAGCAGACACCAAGCAATGAACACCCATCAGAAGATGAAAATATTTTGCACCCATGCAGATGCCAATGTGTAAGATCTATGTGCATGTGCCCTAAATCAGGCGCAAATTACATTTGCACTGCAGGAAGCGCATTTCTGCAGTTTTGTTGATGACCTTTAAAGTCCTATGTGATTAAATGCTAATACCAAGCAAGGTTAGAAGATATGCCATACACACAAAGGGATTCACCTGTGAAATGAATCTTCAAAAACTATTTCCGTTACCAACAACCTCATTTGCAGTCTCTGATTACTTTGTTCCTATCTCATGTGTTTATCATGTGATAACTATTGTATTACCATATCACTCTGCTTTGTGTGAGTAAAACTGAGAGCTGATACAGGATTTATAGTATTATCAAGAGCCTTTTTTGTATAAATGTGATATCCAGCTTGTGGAAGGTATGCACTTTAAATCAATGTCACAAGCCTGACACCAGACAAGACTTAAACGGATTTAGAAACTAAGGCTGGTCCTGGGCATAGAGTGCCTTAATGAGCTGTACCAGGAGCTTGTCACAGGAACAGAGTGCATGTCTCCTGAATAAACTGTCAGCAGCTGTTTTGTTCATTCCTGTTAACAGTGTATCATGTGAGTAAGCTGCAGTCTCCAAAGCCACATGATCAACAGGTTCTGGTTATGTAAGCACTGGCAGCCATCTCTTCCACCCAGTCTGATTAGATTTCATTGCCAGGTGGACTGCTAGGGTTAGTAACATTGTACTGAAATCCTAACATCTAAGGCAGATATGTATGAAAAAATTGGTATTCTGCTGTATGTTATGATGTATTTATTACATTTCACTGTTAGGTTTATAATTGGCTTCTAGGTCTTAAAGGCTAATTCCATCTTATTAAGCACATATTTTGAAAAGTTTCCCACCACACCCACCCCATTGCTCCCACTTTGATAATAGTGGTTCTTCCACCGTCATCCTGGAATACGTTCCTCTGTGCTTTTGGGGTAGTGAAGCCCAATGCATGAATGGGCCACACACTAAGCTCTTGTCAGATTAACTTCCCGATCTTGTCATTGTGGTGACTTGTGTACACATTCATCTAAAAATTTTCCATGCATCAATAATGCCCACAGTTTTTTCTCTCCTTCGTGACCAGACCAAGTTTCATGTTTTGGACATGCATTGGCTTCTCAATATATCCTTTTTTTTTGTCCAGGACGATAAGGGCTCTCTTTTGGCAGCATATTGCAATAAATATCTTTTTATTTTATGGACTTTGTATAGGGAACGTGATGCAAAGGTGAGTACAGATTACTAATTTACACAATGCTTCCCAAACCTACATTTTTGTATAATTTAGAGAGCCTGTCAGATATTGCTGTAATCTCCTCAGTGCTGCTGAACGATTATTTTTTTTAGAGAAGTTTGGAGATGTGCCCAGCCGTCAAGGTGCCCGTGAAGAAGGTAAAGTTGGAAGTAAAGAAGAAAGAAGACGACTCACCAATCCTGCGTTCCAGTAGTAGGAATTTTCCATATTTCCTTGCAGCTCCCAGCAACAGTGGGCAAGTGAGCCACTTAAGGCTCACTTTTTACTGCTGGCCAATCAGTCGACGGAAAGGTGAGTTAATCCTGTCCCACCTCCGGCCGTTTGAATTGACATGACATTGGTGTGCCCGCGGCTATACAAGCCGCTGGGCGACGCCATTTTGGTTCAGAAGATCAGCAGCGGAAGAAAGGACGGACGCCGCGGGACGACCAGAGACACAGGGTCAAGCAGAGAAGATGGCAGAAGTGGCAGGGAGCCCTTTAAGGCTAGGAGCTACCCTGCCCCGAGAAGACGTCAGAAGAAGATGCTGGGATCAAGAACCAGAAGAGATCATAGGTGGGGACCCCTTGTAAGGACTAAGAGTGCCCCCGCCAAGAAGACTGCGGAGAATTCAGAGGGGAAGAGGTGCCGCCAGCTGGAGGGTCTGGAACACCCGAAGAAGCTGAACAAGTACACTAGTCCTGTAGGTCGGGCACAAGGCCCGTGGACCCAAGTCGGAGAGTAGGCCCGTTGGCAAGTTAGGGAGGCACAAGGCCCAGTTAGGATAGTGGGGCACTAGCCCAAGCATAGTTAGTTTGACTCTAGCCCATCGGTAGTTAGTTTAGGACACAATGCCCTAGAACAAGTCAGATGGGCACAGAGCCTCATAGTTAGTTTAGTGGGCTCCAGGCCCATTCGGTTAGGTGGGCAAGTGGCCCATTAGTGTAATAGGGCACAAGGCCCAATAGTTAGTTTAGTCAGGCTAAAAGCTTATAGGTAGACAGTGTACAAGGCCCTTAGCTTAGCGATTGGGCACAAGGCTCATTAGGTTTGCTGGTCGCAAAGCCTTTAAGGGTGGCTGGGTGCAAAGCCCGTTAGATTGGCTGGACACAAAGTACATAGGTTAGAGGGGTGCCAATCCCCTGTTAGGTGTCTAGAGGGCAGTAGGCCCTTGTGGTAGAAGGGTAGTAGATCCTCATAACTGTGTAGCAGGTCGCGAGGCTCTGGGAATTTTAGAAGGGTGATATGCCCTATGTAATTAAGTCCTAGGTTGTTGAGAATGGCATATAAGGCCCCTCTGTCATGTCGGAAGGGCACCTAAAGCCCTGAACCCCAAGACAGGCTAGCTTAACAGCCGGGGTTCAGGCGGCGGGCGGAGGCCTGCTGAGCGGCTGTGACTCAGTAGATACCGATGGCCCAGGACGGGTGAGCAGCAGCAGGATCAGTCTGCTCTCAGAGGAGAAGAAGTGATCATTGGTGAGGTGGTCACTGGCAGGAAACTTGCCAAACCGTTTGTTTGAATGCCACATGTCTCCTTTAGTGTACTCCCCTGGAGGGTCTAGGAGTCAGACCTTCACTGCAGACGGTGCTGAGACGGAGAGCGGCTGGGGTGGATCCGAAGTGGATGGTAGATGGTTCATCGTTTAGAAGGTAAGACATCTGTGTGCGCCTGTTCCATTCCCCCTCCGATGTTACAGAAGCAGCATGTTGTCCACTAATAATAGGCTTCAAATAGAAGCACGCAACAGCGGCAGAAGCAGCAGGAGGAGCACGAAACCTGTTGGGGAACTGTTAGTTATTCTGATTGCCAGATCCCAGGTAAGTAACCTTTAGAAAGTGAAATGTAGTTAGAGGAATTATCCTTTAAACCAAACACTACTAGATTAAAATGCAGCCACGCCTTTGGAAAACATTTTATTCTAGTACAAATGTACATTTCAATATCCTTAACATTAGTGATACTGTACATAAACTGCAGGTGTATTTGCTCTGTTATCAAAGAAGTCAACAATTAACCATTGCAGAGTTAACTATATATATACTAGGAAAATAAAGTAGAAGTTTTTCATTGCATGATGCAAGATTGCTGTGAAAGTCTCTACCACATTCCTCGTCAGCAGTATCAGTATATATCCCAACTGTGTTGATTTAGGTGTGATAGTCCCAATTTGTGGGTAATATCCCACCTTTTTCCCCGACTATACTGGAAAGTTGGGAGGGATGTCCATGGTGAGTGGATCTGTCACTGGTTACAGCGTCAGTGCAAGTTTTCTTTAGGGGGGGGGGGGTCTTGTGTGTGCTGGGACAATGTTGGGAGGTGTGGTATGTGGCAATAACCAAACATCCTCTCTAAACGTATTGTATGTGCTGTAATATACTTTCATTGACCTCCTTCACATGTTTATATGCAGAACCATTAATTATATTTATGTAATATATAGAATTTTTCTTACTCTAAGAATGTACTGCTCAGCATGCATTTTAGATGGTGTTTTAAATTAATGTTTTTTTGGGGGGGGGTTTCCGTAATAAGAGAAACAAATGTGAAAAGATTTCTGTGAGATGGCTGGGCTTGGGGTAAGAGCAAGTAGGAAGGCCTGATAGTATTCTTGCCCTGATGATGTTCATGCTCACAACTTGTGTGATTTTGAGATTGTGTGGTGCTGGCTTCTAATTGGCCAGCGAGTGGCTTATTACCGGACATATTACTACTGTATTGTCACTGTATGAAGTATTACTGGGAATATACTGCTGATATGCATATTACCCAATGCATTACTAGGCATGCTACCACTGATATTACTTTGATAGGTCATAGTTGCCCAATGTCCTTGCTGTTCAGACAAAAATTCTCATGAACCTGAAAATGTTCTGATCTTTCCACATTAAAATAAGCTCATCTGAAAAGTATAATTATTCTTGTTAGAAAATACACACTTTTCACTTTCTATACACTATTTAAAATAGAGTATTTTTGTTTTACAGAACAAAAATGTAATTTTAATCATCAACATATCATGATAGGGGTTGCAGTGTTCCATTGCCCTGCAGTACATGTGAAGTCCTTACATGCACATACCCAGCTGCTCTATATGATTTGGTATCAGAGAAGAAGTCCAGCTGCTGAAGTGGAAGAAGTCAGGACAAGCCAAGGTCAGTGCAGGCAAACGTGCAACACAGTTTAGTAAGCCAAAGCCAGTACGCAAATAAAGGAGCACTGATGCAGTCAAGGACAAGCCAGTTCGGTACACAGCGCAAGATCATAAGTACAAACCATTATAATCACACTAATACACCCTCACAGATGTCCCAATCTCCACTCTCAGCCACACTGGCTCCTCTTGTTTCAACTGTACCCTCTTCCACTTAGAATGTAAGCTCTCTAATGAGCAGGGTCCTCCATACCCTTTGTTTGCATGTCTACATTTATTTTGTCTGCTTTGTATGTCCTCAAATTATGTATATCCTGTTTTCCCTACTGTACGGCACTGTGGATCACTATGATGCCTTAAAAATCTACGATAATAATAATAATAATAATAATAATAACCAGACAAGGAAAACAGAAAGCTGTTAGGTTTAAATGGCCCAGTGCTTCCTCTGAATAGTCACTGATTAGGAACATGTGATGCTCATTGAGTACCTAGCAATCAATTTGAATAATCACTGTAGAACTACAATTCAAAGAATAACCGTCACAGTGGCAAAGAAGCAAAGTAATGGACAAGAAACATGGAATCCAGGGCTGGAGGCCCCAGCCATTTCAGTTTGTGACATTATTCCCCCTTATCGAGAGACGTCCTCCAAACAACCATTTACCAGGTTTATTAAGGTAAAATTTATATAATTCTAGACGGAATCTTAAGGGCATAGTCAATTGTTAAAAAGTTCCGCAGCGTTAAAACTAATACAGTTAATACGGTAAAATCTAGCTGGATTTCAGCTCGTGGCTCAGGGAGCTGCGAGCTGAAATCCAGCGAGTAAATTACTGCATTAACTGTTTTTCTGCGCACGATTACCGTTACAGCGGGATTTTCTGCATTTCCGCCGACAATTGAATACACTCCTTAGAGTCTTTCCTTCATTCTTTCTTTGTATGACAGTGACATGTTAAATATAAGTGGTAATGGGGAGGCAAGGATTGAAAGCTGGATGATATCTGTAATTTATGGAAAAAAGGCCTTTGGGAAGCAGAACTGTGTTATTATAAGCAAACTCTGTTGTAGGCACCTTGTCAATACAGTCATTCTGTAGATAACTAATAATGCATATTGTTCCAAAGTTTGGTTGGTGCATTCACTTTGCCTGTTGGATTGTGGGTGAAAGGTTTAAGATAAATTTAAACATGTTCTCAGTGTCAACTAAAATCATCTCCACAACATTAAAGTAAGCAGAACTCATTGAACAGAAATCACTTAATCTGGTATGTCATTGGTATAAAACACTTCTTAGATCACCAAATAATCTGTGACCACTACTAGTAATAAAGTGAGCAATTTTATTAAGACATCTACAACCACTATATTTATTTACTCTAGAATTGGGAACGTCAACAATAATATTGATGGAGATGGACCTAGATGAAGACTACCTGTTACCTCTTTGTCTGTTTATACCCAATCTTGTTTTATTTCTGTGTTTGCTCCCAACTGTAAAGTGCTGCGGAGTATGCTGGCACAATAATTAAATATCAATAAATAAAACCTGGGCATGAGAGTGCAGGTTTCGAGTCAAAGCTGGTCAACATCAAAATCTGCTCCGACATACTCCATGATTGAGGCCTGATTATTCTGTAACAGACGTGGCATCCCAGGAGGAGTCCAGTTGTCAGAGTGGAAAGAATAAGGATCAAGCCAAGGTCAGTGCAGTGCAGAAGTGGAATGTAGCTAAACAAACCAAAATCAGTACATTGTTTGTGAAGCAGAGGTGTAGTCAAGGAAAAATCAGTACACCACTTATAATGGTGGAAGTAGCCAGGCAAGATCACAGGTACTAACCACAATAATCAATCATGCTGGGTTGAAATAGCCTAGTGCTACTGGCCACTGATATTTTTTTGGAAGTTAGTCCTCTGGCGCCTGGTTCATAGCATTATTTTCTTGGTTATAAATATTGGAGGGTGTGGGACTCCTCAGATAGGAAGCGACATTAGACTACTTCGTAGAAACTGGTATTAGTATCTTTTGGAGTAAGAGCGCTCTGGTGTTCAAATTCCTCTTTGTATTGAAGCACACTGAGTACTTCAGTGTTCTCCCCAGAAAGTTTTGACGGCAGGGTGGCAAGCTGGGTGAGAGCAGTGTAATACTTTGCAATAGTAATTGAAAATGTTGGAGGTTATTGCTCACATCTGCTAGAACTGGTCGGACTTCCGGTCAGTGGTCTATCACACACCACTGGCTGTAGTGCTCACATAGTGTTATAATAGGAGAAGCAATGGTTTATTTTATTATAATAGGACTCTGTTGGGCTCCAAGAGCCGGGTGGCAAGTAAAAACAGCCGGGTGGAGCACCCAAGAAATAGGTGCTGGGGAGAACAGTATACTTAGAAATCTCTGCGAGAAGTCTCTGAATAACTGCAGTGCAAAGAATAATTGTGTCTGGCAAGCAAGGTAATCGACCAGTGAAAACAGAATCCAGGACTTAATGCCCAAACAGATTTAGTTCCAGACAGCAGCAAAGTGTCCTTGGAAATGTTTCTAAAATGTTGGTAACTATGTAGTATATTACTGGTGCATCAAATAAAGCGCAACTAGACAGTCTTCTTATAAATTAAACTCTTATGTCTTCAGTATATAAAAAACATGGATTTTCACATTAACTCCATTACATGAGTGTAGCACACACTCTCAAGTCAGTATAGAAGAAACAAGGGAGTGATCTTTATTGTCAAAGGTGTAATTATCCAAACAGCAACAGGTGCAAAGTAATCAGGAATCACAGTAAGCACGTACATCATGATGGCTAGGGTGAGGAGGTCCAGAAATAATTAACAGTGCTATATCTAGCAGAGAATTGACAGCACTTCCACAAAGGGACTTTCCTCTTAGTAGACCAATTCACAATAGGCAGTCAAGCTTTATAAAGGACATAAGCAGGTCCAGTTTTTTAAGGAGGGGATGGAGCGATCAGACTCTAGGGGAATTTAAGCCTTTGCCAAAATTAGCAAAAATATACATATATTGCACATATGCAGCATTTAAATAGAATGAAGTCCAATTAGGCATAAACCTTTCACTTGGCATATAAACTGAGAGCATTAGAAATCATTGAAGTAGCAAGTCTTTCAATCAGGGCATATAACTTGCTTATATTGTATAATGATTGTCACTTTATTGCATGAGAAAAGTGTCCTAATGTAACAGTAAAGAGTGGTGCAAATAACTCCCACTTCAGTTGATATTGGTATGAAATCTGTGTGGCTGCGAATCATTTTAATAATTAGTTCAATAACATTAGAGCAGCTTAATTCAGAAGATATTGTAAATTATATGATCGCAATAATGAGGTGATTAACATTAAAGTCGCAAAGCCATAAGGTCATTCCATAAACTGGACGTTTAATCCACACTGTAGTTCTAATTGTACTATATGCTCTTTCTGTGCTGCTAGTGTGCAATATATCATGGGACTTTTGTTATAGAGTTCTAACTTATATTGTATGACGAGTAGTGCCCTTTGATGCTTCTTTTTGATATTCTAGAATTAATATTACTATAACAATAACAATAATAATACTTATTTCTATAATAAAGAGGTATCCTCTTTGATTTATATTTTTTTTTATATTTATGGATCTTTCTACTCTCCGTGGAGTTATTGTTATGTGCTGGACAAATTACTACTGCACATCACTATTGCTGGGCATAATTATTATTATTGCTAAATGTGAGGCTACTAAACACATTACTGAACATATTACTTCTGCTTGGCATGCTGCTAGTGTGCATATTACTGCTAATGGCCATGGCATGGTACCAGCAATATTCAGGCCCAGGTTTACATGTTTAGCCACTATGGCCTAATGTTTTGTGCTTCCCTCTATACCCCACTCCTTGACACAACCCCAATCATTTCCAATTTACATAAAACAAACAAACAGTACAATTTATAGTGCCAGTAGTACAACCATTGCCCAGTAACATGCCAATAGTAGTAATAATGTCCAATAAAACATAATCATAGTCGTTGTAGTACCCAGTAATAGACCAGCAGTAATAGTAATGCCCAGTCATAAGCCATCAGCATTGCTCAATAAACTAGCAGCAGTAGGTGCCAAGTGTTTTTTTGTTTTTGCTGCTACAGACCATGATCTAACCTTTACTAATTTTTATGAAGTGAGAGCTACACCGCTGGTTTCTAATTAATAGCTGCCGATGGACAATTAGAAGATCACAGCATGTACACAACACCATGGAAAGTGATAGGACACTAAAAGCTGTTGGGTAATGCAAATACCATCCCTCTCCAACCTTACTCTGAAATCTACCCTCATTCAGCAGGTGAGGTAGAGGGAGGACAAAATAAACAAAAAAAAAAATCTTTACTGATTATACTCTGTCCATAAGCTCTATATCCTCAGCCTGCATGGAAGTATAAGACAACCTGTTTTATATGGCATAATAATAATAATTAATAGGATGGTGATGATCATTAACATTTACTTATATAGCACCAAAAAATTATGTAGCGCTTTACAATTGGGAACAAACACAGTAATAAAACAATACTGGGTAACACAGACAGAGAGAGAGGTAAGAGGGCCCTGCTCACAAGCTTAGATAATCTGAAGCATGCCTTAATATGGATTTGTCTTATAATAATTGTTTAAAGGCAGGCAATTTATAAACAATTAAGTATTTTGGCGGAAGTCATTTAAATCTTGTATGTGTCCTGCAACAATAAAGGACAGTAGTAAAATACCCATTTTATTTTTTTGCTTAGAATTTAACAGGATGTGAACAAATAATATAATGTAGCAACTCATCAGACATGCCATTTACATATGAACAATGCTCTAATTATCCAGTATGACCCTTATCTCTTTTAAAAGTGGTTGGGTACAAATTCCCGGCGGTGGGCCATATTGTCACTGGGTCCGCCGGCTGCCAGCACAAGTTTTCATGTGTTTTGGGAGGAGGAAGAGTTAGTTTTAAGCTTTATTACTATCTTGTATTTGTTTGTTATAACTGTTTTGTGCTGGGGAGGTGGCGGCTCTACTCGTCTGCATTGCTCGATTAACGTAAAAATTGTGAATGTCGACATTACTACTGTCACAATGTCTACATATTAATCAGGTCAACAGAATGAATCTGTTGACATGTACCCTGTCACCATTTTGGCATCGACAGGATAAATGTTGACAGATCCACCGACAGATATATGACCACCAAGATTTTAAAAGTTTGAGTTATTCAATACAACTAATCATTTTATTTGCATTTGTTTGCACTTAATTGCATGTGATATCCTATTAGAATGCCAGTTACACTTCAATTCATCTAGATACTGTAATTAGATACTGTCATTTGACCAATTAGGATGATTTAGGGATTGCCAGATGTTGGTTCTGCTAGTAGACCCATTAAGTGGTACCAGTGACACAGGAAAATTAAATGACTTTGTTTTCAGCAAATGTGAAGTGCCCTCCACATTTGATGTCACTTTCTAGATTGAGAAAGCAGCAGGGAACACAAGCAGTTTCTGGGAATAGAAGGACACACTGTCACAAGACTGACATACTTTCAACACTTTACACAGAAAGCATGCTTTTTGCAATACTATGTATGCAAGTAGGAGTTGTGACTCACTGATTATATATGTTATACTGACATAAATGGACAGCTTCAGCAAGCAGGGTTAAACTACCAAAATGCTACACCATACAACAAATTGTTCAATCTGCAACTAAACTATACTAAAAAGTAACACATTTGTTTAAGTTCAGTTTGAAAGAATTCCTCACAAATCATCCTGAAACAGTCTTGGAGATGAACAGCATTTTCAAAACTGTTTCCCCACATTCCACATTTAACCATTGACATTTTGCAGATTTTGCTGACCAATTTGAACTGAAGCCAACCACACCTAATAGCAGAATGAATTGACCATTGCAATCCCAGGTCTATTTATAGAATATACATTCAGCCAAATGCAAATGTATAAATACAGAAGCTCAAGTTGAGTTAAGTTGAATACAAATTTAGTTTTTGCCTATTTTTTACTTTTTTACAACCGAGCATGCGTGCAAACCACTAATTTCGGAACTATCCAGCTGTTCCACCGTTAAATTGAACTGGTGTGAAATTTTGCTGCAGCTTCACTCACCTCTGTTATACCAGCTTTAACTCAGAGTTGCCATAAAACCAGTGCGCTCCAAAGCTCAATTGAACCCACTAGCATGATTGACAGAAAAAAGCCTGAGGAAAGAGACTTTACATTCCCCTCATGATTTAAAATAATTGCCAAGACATCTCTCTTTTGTGTTTTATCATGCATCTAAAACAGAGGTTCTGAAAACTGTTTTGTCTCTAATTGCCAGCAATATCTTAATTTCACTAATAGTGGCAAGGGAACCTCACCTAAATGAAGGTTGAAATAGAGTAATGTGAACTTATTACTTGTAACAACTTTAAAGTATTTTCATTATCAAATTAAATGTGTTATGTATTGTGTGACTGGTAGCCTCTCACAACTGCATGCCATTCTCATACTGATTTGTTGGGCTGCAGTAGATTGCATTTGGAAGAAATGCATTAAACACTGTTTCATTACTATGTTCCATGAAGGCCCTTGCACTCACTGTACCTAATGACTCAGTCAATAAGGTTGGAAGAAACAAAACATGTTATTGTTTTGAGTTGCACACAGATTTATAACTATGGGCAAGTCTCTTCAAAAGCCAATAGGAAACAGAGCTAGGCAACACACCCCCCGTATGTCACAAGATCCCAGTTTCATAGAACTTGTAAGAATATGCCAGCACTTCAGTTACTGCTGGTTCTGTTTGAGAAAATGAGCACAACACACAAGCAATATAGCAAATATATTCTTAATTATAGTAAACTACTATTTATAATTTCTGCCAACATTCTTAATTTTTATTAGGGGTTCTATCACCAATAATATTCAAATATGTATGGTATAATAAACAATATATATACAAAATACTGAAAGCTTCAACTGAAATTAATAATGCCCCAGAAATATACTGTCATCAATTGTTTTTCTAAATGAATGAAAGGACCATTGATCGGTGTTGTTACAGGTCTTTTGGTTAGAATTAATCTTAGAAGTAACATGATTAATTTCAAAATTGCTTAAAAAATTTACACTTGCATAAGCAGAACAGAGTGGACCTCATTTAGAGTCGGACAAAGTCTGTTTTAGGCGCAAGTGTCCAAGATGCAGGCGGATTTGGTGCTTTCTGCACATGCATGATAGTGTTTTTTTGTTGGATGCGCCTAAAATGGACTTTGCGTCCGACTCTAAATGAGGTCCAGTATGCTCAATCTGGGCCTGTATTAGAGTAAAAAAGCATCTCTACACTTATATTTTGCTGCTGTATTTTTAAAGTCTAGGGTATAGTTATGTCCCTCGCAAAAATGCTGCAGGTATGGTCAACAACTTGGAGCCTTGCACCAGGTCGATGGGTTGTGTAAAGATCCTAAAAGGGGTATTTTAAAAATATGTGTGAGCCAAATGTGGCAACATCTTTAAGTGGCATGTTTGGCTTGCCTGCCCCCAAACCACCTCTCCAGGCTTTGGGAATAGCAAGTGAAAATTATGGCCCAACTGCAGCACAAAATCAATCGGCTATAACAAGCTCCTGCTAGCAAATACGATACCAGTGTGGCAATGAGCTGAAAAAAGGAAAATTACAGGGGGGGGGGGGGAAGTATATTCACCCTGTGCTAAGTAATCACTACACATTAAACTATTACAAGTTAACAACTTTTTACTGTTTTACATAGACTTTTAGCTGCTGAGTACAAACTAATTATATGCATTAGTACAAAATAAATATGCATGATTTCTGGAAAATGGGATCTCTAATGTCAAATGTAAAGTGGTCCCAGCTATGTAATGCCATGAATTACCCTTTCTGTGTCTCCCTCTCTCTTTCTCTGGAAAGTTTCAGTTTTGTTCTCTCTAAAGGGAATCCCCTTCCCATCAGTTTCTGTTTGTTTCATTTCCTTGTATGGGTGTTTTATCCCATTGCCTCAGTTTAGTTCACTTTTTTGGTATGGTTTTTAACAAAGTGTAAATTATGTATGCTGTACAGCAGTAATCGAGCATCAACTTCATTATTTTTTTTCTCCACTATGAAAAAGAGTACCCGGCTGTTTTTTTTTGTGGTAGTAATTTATACCTTTTTTAAACACCCCCCAAAAAATGGGATCCCTAATGTCAATTGAATCTAGCGTTTTTAATGATATTCGAAAAATGTGCGTTTTTGCCGTAATGCAAAACATGAGGCAGATACAGTAATTTGGTTTGGAATTTTGGATTCGGGAGGAAGAGTTACCTTAGGGGTCCAAATTTTGTGTTGATTCCTTAACAAACACCTGTAATACTTCAAATAAACTGGATAAAGAAGCCGCGATTAGTAAATTATTTAATAAATTGAAAAATCAATATGTAATCAACTAATTGTCAGAAAGTCGAGATATTTGGCAGAAATAGTTGTTTTGACATCCTATCTTAACTAAAAAAAATTCATTAGAAATCTGAGACGGGTGGTGGACAACCCTGGTTGAACTGACATGGAATGACCCCACTGCATTCTCAGTGATGGATCTTTGATATATACTGTGATGGTGATAATAATTACACACCATACTTGAGTAAATATAGCCAAATAATAAAACAAAGCACATCAATTTTACTGTTCAAATGTATTCCTTTCATTCTGAATCTTTTTATATATTTGTTAAGGAGGTTCATACATACAAAAGTGTAAAATGCATATATACTCTATAACACATCTTAAACAACTGTCCTACGTGTAGCTACAACACCACATCTGGGGTATAGATGATCGTTATCGATAGTTGATCTGTAGATCCATAGACAGACACTGAATACTTTAGAATACATACATTCCTAAAGAAAAATTTGTGAGGATTACAAAGAGCATATAGTATATCGCAGGGTATCAACCAGCCATGGAGAACGTTTCAACAACTTAACAAACACAAAGGAGGTCAACCTGAAAAAGAGGCACAGTGTCGGGCCTGATTATCCAATAGACTGACAAGGCTGCAAGGCTTTAAGGGGACGGGGGTGCAAGATTTTTTGAGGGTTGCAAAATTGTGATCGGTAGAGGTATAAAATGAAATTATTTTAAAACATAACAGAATAGTTTTTCTCCAGAGAAATAGAATGCATGAAAGAAAAATGTAGCAAGGTTTTAATATTATATATCTTATGTATTCCCAAGGTAAAGGCTGAAAACAATGAGCCATTCTCAGGAAGGCACTTGAGGATGAGGAAGTCGGAAAGACAATTATCGCGAAAGGCACAGGTGTGACAGCCCCTCCCTCTACCTTCACCCTCAGTGGTGCTCTTTCACGTCTTCATTCCCCTAGATAGATTTTAATGAAAACAAAATGAGTGACAAAGTTTACTATGACCTGTTTTAAAAAGACAAGTGGAGCTCTAATGTTGAAAAGACGCGTTCGTTAACATTGTGGGGGCGGGTGTGAGTGAAGCTGGATTTTAAATTTTAAGTTTGTTTTTACCTCTAGCTTGTCAAGTAAGGTGAGGGGGTGCTACAAGCAGGCGTTAGCATTAGGCAGCTGCCCAGGGTGCCGGGCTATGGGGGGGCACCACTGAGTGCTGGTGCCAAGTATTTGTGTGGTCTGCTGCCACCCAGAAAGAAGCTCTGGATTAATCACTCAGCACTGAGCGCACGAAGCACAGAGTGCACTACCCACACATCTCCCTGCTGGCTGCTCATGCTGACAAGGAGCTGTAGAAGTTGATGAAGAAGTTATAATGATGTTGAGATTTTTTTACATATTTTAAAGGAGGTTAATGACTGAGGATGAGGAGATTAATTTATGAGTGGGTTGAGAATCATTATGAGGGGGTTAATTATGTTGAGGGTTATTTATGAGGATTTGGGGTTAATTATGATGGACCACTGCGGCGGCGAGAATCCTTGACATTTGACTGCCTGATGTATTAATTTAATTTTGCAGAGAGAGAGAGAGAGAGAGAGTCATGTAAACACAGTACAACTGCAACATCCCTACCTGAGTCTGGAAGAGGTGTTACATACATTTTGCTGTCCTTTTATCTGTAACTCCTGAGGCATAGAGTAAGGTGTGAACCACTGTGTTAGAATGAATTCCTCTAACTGGCAGGATTAGATGAAGGCCAGGGGAAAGCACAAGCTGCAGTCCCACAGGGACAAGGCTACAGCTATCCTTCACTTTGGCTAAATGCCAAATAATGTATATTAATCAGGGAAGGAATTTTGTTACTATCGGTCTCTGATGTATTACTAGGTTACATGCTCTTTGGTTCATCATTGCACCATCCTACATGCAAGGAGACATTTCATTTAAAACATGGTTAATATTATTAACATACATTTTCCCCTTATTATACAATAGAGGAAGGAATGGGCTCAGAAATTCACCAACAAACTGATTTTATAGGAGGTAAAGCTCCATTACCCAAATACCCCAAATAGTGTCTAAATGGCTGAACGGCCGGCAATAAACATCAAAACACTGTTATGGCTCGCGGCTATTGAAATGAGCTTTCAGAACAGGAGACAGAAGTCGCCTTTAGCAGCCACCTTTCCCGTAGAGCTGGACACGCCCACAGGTACTTGCACGCCCCCAGTCTTAAACTCAGCCTAGTGAAAACTCATATACAATACCATGGCAGGTGGGTAGAAGGCAGTAGCCAGACAGGAGTGGATGATCAGAAACCAGTCAAAGTCAGGAGTCCGTGGCAGGCAGAATAGTCAGAAACAGACAAAAGAGTCATGGATGGAAGCGAGCAGGGATATCCAAATAACAAGCAGAGATCAGGGCAATCAGAGTACAAGCAGGACCAAAACAAGCCAAGGTCAAAGCAGGAAATCTATCAGGAGCCAGCAAATAGCACACAGCAGGTCAGCGATCCACAGGGAATAAACGCTTTAACTGGCAGGGAGGCTAAGCCCTCCCTGCCTTAAATACTCAAGGTGACCAATCAGGGGAAGGGGTGGATCCCAATGAGTTCCAGCAGGTGCATAATACTAAATTAATTTAGCCCACAAGCTATAAGTCGTTGCCCTAGGTTGTCTCGGCTGTTGTCATGACAGCCAGGACGCAGGTAGGAGCGAGCAGCGGGAAGCCGCCGCTCATCAGAAACACAAGCAGTTTTGATCAGCCAATTTGGTATTGTAGTTTGTGACAAAACTGACCAACCATTGCACAGTGTTTAGTCCCATCCTCAACAATCAAATTCCAATCTAATAGGATCTGAAGTCAAGACCATCCATCACATTGTAAATGACATATTTGATATAGTGAAATTGCACTGATGAATCTGTAATAGAACAATGCACTAAAAGGTGAATGCTGCATTGGATCCATCATTGGTGAAAGAGGATGAGTCAAATACAGTAACTGGATTGCCTCAGTGTGGTGAAGGAAAATGTGCAATGGCCCAAGCTTAGGCAACCCCCAAAACGGGTTGGTTTAACCACACAAGGTAATTTTGGGTATCATCCCCATCAGTATAATACTTTTTGCTCAGGATATCTATCTATCTATATATATATATATATATATATATATATATATATATATATATATGTTACAGCCACACACATAAAAGGCATATAGTTAAACGCAAGACAAAGATAGAAATGTGTCAATTGGGGCACTCTGGAATGTTGATTTAATAAAACGTAATTCTTTAATAGAGTTATGTGAAATATAAGTATGTGAAATGTGATGTGATTATACTTATATTGTTCTAATAAAGTGCTTTAAAAAACATGTATTTGTGAGATATCTCACTTTTCTTATTAACCAGCACAGGTTAAATTTGATTGGAATACAGAACGCTAAATAAAATAAAGGTGTTATATTATTAATCCTGGTTCCCAAGATATATCCCAAAAAACAGTTTTTGATGTAATGGCATCCTTTAGTATCGGCTGTGAAGTGAACAGTAGGCAAGAGAGGTGGATTAATGAGGAAACATTAACAAATGTGATAGAAAATTAAGGTGTTGCTAAATGTTGGTCTGAAAATTTATTACAACTAATATCACTAATGTACAAGCAAACTAAAACACATCGGGAAAAAAAACATGTTTGGCAACTATTTACGTCAAAAAGACGATACCAAGAGGTCTGAGACTGAAACTATATCCTACCTTCAATCTGACCACGGAAGATCTAAAGAGAGATTGGGAAATTTACTTTGATGAAATGTGCAAATGAGTTAATAAACATCCTCGTTAAACACGTCAGTATTTTACTTGACCAATATAGTAATGAGAACTCAGTTTTGGGAGATAAATTATATTCAATCAGTTTTGATGGGAATCCTCTTTAAAGACACTAGGTAACATATATATAAACATAATTTATTAGTCCTACATGTTTGGAAGACATATATGACAGGAGACTTTAACCTTTATTTCTTTTGATTATGATCACTTATGTTAGGGATCGCTTTTTCCCCTAATAGGGAACATAATCTCCGAAAATTAGTCTAGATTCACTTGCTCTTCGTTAACCAATAAGAACTAGAGGGAGGCGGGACTAGAGTTGCCAAAAGATTGTGATTCATAGTTGCCACTGTCAATCGTACACGCCTCTAACAAAGAGCCAGTTGGACAATAGGTGTGACATGAACATGGGGGCTCGGCTATTACAATATAAAAGGCCAATTAGGATTCCCCGGCTTGTCTTGGCAAATATGAATTGAGCAAAATGCGTGTTGGCGTTATCGCTCTGTTGCCAACTGTCAGGCACCGTCGCCACATCTCTCCCATAGAGCTGGGAGGGCTGTCTTTGATTTTCAGGATAGGGGCACAACAGCTAAACTTAACTAATGCCTAAACCTCTGGAAATGTTCTAAGTAGTGCTGACAAGAGTGACAGGCTGCTCTTAACAAATCATTAGGATTAGGTCACAAAAGGAAGATGTCAGTAAGGATTCAATTGCCAGAGGTGGGAGGGGATAGATCTATGAGAAATGCCTGTTTTGCAGAGAATAGAGAGAGGAGCACAGATGAAAATCACCTCCAGTGCTTATAATTAAGCAAGTGGATATCTAAAGCTAGTATAAAATCTGGTGGCCATCTTTTTTGGCTGGCATGGTATTGTGACAAGATGCCACCCTGTCTGTGTTTTGCTGGGGACCGCCTGGGCTTGCCTTGCCGCAATCCGATTTTCTTTATCCCCAATGTGCCCTCTAACCACAGTAGGAGGAACTTTTGCTGCTGCTACCACTAGGTTCCTTCACCGGCACTTACAACTGAGGGTTCCAACCTCAGAATAGCCAGTTAATAGATTAGATTGGTCCACCTGTAGGTCACAGGAATTTCAGCAGGTAAGTAGGAGTCAAAGCAGGCTCTTGAAGCAGTGATGTTTATTAGCTCAAGTGTTCTAATAAGGACTTACGCACACTAGTTTTAGGTACTAGTGATCCCAGAAGTACAGATGATATACTGATAAATTACATAGTAAGACATTGTTACACATTCTGACACATGTTAGCAGGGGGTAACACCACACTCCTAGACGGCTCTGCAAAAACTGAGATATTACATCAGATATTTAGTATCACGATGCAATATGTTCTCCAAACTTGGATTTAAATACTTTGCAAAGTTCACAAAATATACATCAATCTATTATATCCTAAAATTTGCTGGTTGCAATATTCAGACAGATTATAAGATACAGGATGAAAACTAGACATGAAAAGGATGGTAACGACCTCCAGCAGTGCATTCAGGCTTAAGCAAGTGTTTGTCACTTCATATGAAAAAGGTCTAATTAGCCTTAATGAGGATTTCTTCTTGAAACTACACAACCCATACTGTCTCAGAAGTCAAAGATAAGTACATTTGCAATGATATATAGAGGTGCACTGCACTCCTAATTAATGTAGTTTCTACGTGATTCAGCCACATATAAGTTATTTATAAGTGATCCAGCCACAGATATCCTATGGGCACCCCTGCTGACTGCATATTATCACGCAGGTCCTTGGTTGGTGTATAAGCATATGGGCAACTTGTTCACTCATATATAATTATATGTATGGGTGCATTGAGGAGATCAGCGGAGGGGCGTCCAAAATTGCTACAATCCCTAGGACATTTTCTTCTTACTGCAGTTCTGATGATACACTAATGTGCAATAAATAAATAAACTACCCTGTAAACTATAAACTACCTTGCAGAGGTATCATGAGTTTTTTACTCTGAGGGAATTATCATGTTTATTCTACATTTTTTCTGATGTAGGTGATTTGACTTTAGGTTAAGTGTTTTGAATTGTAATTGAAGATGGGCTTGATGTGAACAGTTTGTTGCATTGTTATAGCTAGGATTTTACCAAACTGTATGAAATCAAAAATCATAAGTCAAAGATCCAAATGTGAGCTTCTTTATTCAGGCATGCAAGCATGGGTGCAGCATTCTAACAAGAATCTGAACAATAACTAATGCATTTACACAGTCTTATATACTTCTCCTGGTACTGGACAGATTTTAGTTACACATTCTGCTCGGACCTCCCATACAGTGTTTGATCTTGCAGGGGTCCGCAATACATGCGGTTTCATCTGGTTTCTCTTGTAACTTGATAACTTGATACAACCAGGTACAGGAATGTGCTTTATCTCTCTTAATGTTAAAAACCAGCTTGAGCAGACTATTAACTTGTATTAACTCTTAAAGCATAAGCTTATATAGTATATACATTTATTATTTGAATTCCATAAAACAGTTTGGGGAGTAGTGTATACATCCTGGGGGTGTGGTCATATGGGTGTGTCATCCTGGCCACGATCCCTGAAAATTATACCAATGTTGGGCAATTACAGCAGGGGGCAGGGCTAAAGTACAGCGATTAGCCCCTCCTCCACCCACTTAACCAACGAAGAGGGCAGGAAGCAGGAGGTTGCCCTGCTCTCCTGGGAGTCCTCCAAAAATTCAGGAGTAGTAGGCAACCATGGAGTGGTGGATTAATGGCTATAAAATTTGGGGTGGTAAAGAGGGCAGGTGGTAAACAAAATTACTGCGCAGAAGCCCTCTGCTATCCGCTGCTATTGGCAATTTTTATAGATGATATAATATATCCCTTACAATAAATTATAAACAAAGAAGTGACCAAAATTTTGAACTTGACTTCTAATATCTGTAATAAATTACTGTAGGATGTGCATTATGCCTTGTAATTAATAAGTTTTCTTAATGAACACTTAAGTGATGACATCAGGACTCACCAATTATAAACATTGACATCCGAAATCACTGTTGTACAGATATTATTTCATCATTATCATCATATTTATATAGCACCATTAATTCCACAGTGCTGTACAGAGAACTCACATCAGTCCCTGCCCCAATGGAGCTTACAGTCTAAATTCCCTAACATACACACATACACAGACAGAGAAACACTAGGGTCAATTTGACAGCATCCAATTAACCTATTAGTATGGTTTTGAAGTGTGGGAGGAAACCGGAGCACCCGGAGGAAACCCACACAAACACAGGGAGAAAGTGAGAACATACAAATTCTGCACAGATAAGGCCATGTTTGGGAATTGAATACATGAGCCCAGTGCTGTGAGGCAGAAGTGCTAACCACTAAGCCACCCTGCTGCCCATTATTTGCAAGAATGTATACATATATTAGCATCTCTTGTGTATTATAATCAGATAAGCCCTTAAATATTTTTTTCAAAAAGCTTTGTAAAATTAACAACATTCAACATTAAAAATGGCTCTGATACTTGTAATCATGAAATATTGCAGACATCTCACATATTCCTTAATATGACTGCTATAATTCTATTACTGCTCTTAATTATGCAGTTCTTTAGTGTAGAGTAGTTAGTGCAAACAACACATGCTATTGTCCACTGTTTATTTTTGTACAGCTACAAACATTACAATAACGATTATGGAAAGCCCCACAGCTTAATTATCATGGCATATAGACACATTCAGCAGTGGAACTATTAATCATCCACCAGTTTCCCAGCTTTCTAGCATCTGACTTTGTGATTCCTAAAGCTCTAATGTAAAAATAAACTTTATGAAGCACATCCAATGCCGCACTGACATTCTAATGCCTTGTAACTTTCCAGCTGTAGCCAAGCAATCATCTGTAAACGAGAGATGGAACGAAGTAACAGGAAAAAATAAGATGACAGATATAAACAATAAAAACACAGAGGGTATGTTAAATACATATTTCTCCCCCTGTTCTATCACCAGTAAAGTGCTACTCTAACTAAAAGGTCAGCTTGGTGTCTACTTTAATTAACTTTACAGAAATAAGTGAGCATACTGTGCCAAACTGCTATTTGTTGCCAGGGCAGGTTCCTCTGACTCTAAAGGAATGTCCACTCATGACACGTCTCTGTCTTAATCATTCAGCTCCTGCTACAACGTGACTTCACGTTGACAATGACTCAGGTCAATAAAATAATGAGTGTCAGTAGTTACTCTGACAACCTCTGCTTTGTGAATTAATGTTGACCATAATGAATGGAAAAATTAATATGCATGAATATCATTTTCAATTTATGTGGCAATTATAATAAGTGATTAGAATATCTATACAACTTTTAAGCAGTCGTATATTGAACACAATATGGTTGTTGCATACATTTGATTACTTTGTTTAACCTCCAGAGACCTTCCCAGATGTTTACGATTTGTCCCTTGAAGTTTTCCTTTTTTATTTTAAGCTTTATATGATAGAATTGTATGGTTGAGGGTATAGTTATGCTCATTCACTTAGAATGCATTGGATGTGCTGTGTATATATGAATCTTTCCTGACGAAGTAAGCAGGGACTTAAGAAACGCATAAAACAAGTGGTGACACAATTCATGTCTGATCTTGACCTGAAGAGATCGGCAAAGTGGGCCACACGGTAGTATATGACATACACTATATAGACAGAATTTTTCGGATGCTTGAGTATTACAACAACAGAGACTGTAATGACATTGTATTCAAATACATATACTTTAATATGGAGTTGCAGCGAAAACAGCTTCCACTCTTCTTGGAAGGCTGACCACAAAATGTTGAAGTGTTTATGTGGGAGTTTGTGCCCATTCATTCTGTAGAGCATTTATGAGAATGCCTGGCTTGCAATCTTCTTTCCAGGTCATCCCAAAGGTGTTCGATGGGGTTGAGGTCAGGGCTCTGTGTGGGCCAGTCAAGTTCTTCCACACCAAACTCATCAAACCATGTCTTTTTAGTCCTTGCTTTATGCACTGGGGCACAATCAAGTTGGAATAGAAAAGGGCGTTCCCCAAATTACTGCCACAAAGTTGGAAGCATAGTATTTTCCAAAATGACTCAGTATGCTGAAGCATTAAAACTGCCTTCATTGGAGATAAGTGGGCAAGTCCAAACCCTGAAAAACAGCCCCATACCATTATCCTTCCTCCACCAAACTTCACAGTTGGCATAATGAAGTCAGGCAGATAACGTTCTTCCGGCATCCACCAAACCCAGACTCGTCCATCTGACTGCCAAACAGAGAAGCGTGATTTGTCACTCCACAAAACACGTTTCCACTGCTTCACAATCCAGTGTCAGTGTGCTTTACACCACTCCATCTGACACTTGGCATTGGTCTTGGTGACGTGAGGCTTGCATGCACCTGCTCAGCCATGGAAATCCATTCCATTAACCTCCCGCCACACAGTTTTTTTCTTTTTCAACATGGGTTTTTATTAAGAATTTTTCCATTTAGGTACAGAAAGCAAAAAAGGGAAATAAGGGGAGGGTATAAAGTGGAGAGGGGTACATTGCACAACAGTTATCAGACAATACAACATCAAAATGTAGTGTTGAATGTGGAAGTGGGACCGATGCGTCCTATAGTACATGGACATAGCTGCAAAGAGACAGAGGTATTTTACCTTGGAGGGATTCATTATGAGGGTTGGGAACCTTGCAAAATGGGTTGGGTCACCTTGTATTCTTGCCAAGTAAACCACTTCATATAGGGGAATGAAGCTGATGTTGAGTATGAGACTCCTAGGGTTTCCATTTCGCAGCTCAATTGGACCTTGGAAACAATTTTGTAAATGGGAGGAATGTGGGGCATCTTCCACGCCTGGCAATCACAGCTCGGTTAGCTATGAGTATGTGATCTATCAGGTATTTATCTCCCAGGGAGGTCTGGGGGCTGAGGGGGGAGGGATGAAGGAGGGCAACATCTGGAGTGGGAGGTTGAGTCAGGTTAGTAACAGTCATTATCAGTGAAAAGACTGAGGTCCACGGGGACATATCTAATGGCATTGCCAAAAAATGTGGAAAATGTCAGCAGGCTCTAGGCAATTATGCCTAATATTATGGAGTTTGACTGGCATCAGAGAGAGCATGTGGAGAACTTTATACATAATTTTCGTAAGTTTAAACCGTGAAACATACGGTGAGCTGTGCAGAAGACAGATTCCCATTGAGTTGAGTCAAGCTTCCATCCGATGTCTCTCTCCCAGTAAAGTTGTGAAGATGTTTTCGAAAACTCGTTCCCAGTTAAGAGATACCCACACCAAAATGAGATGGCTGCTCTGTTGGGGCCTGTTGTCAGTCTGGCATGGAGAATAGCAGGGGGTTGTTCAAGAAAGAGATGTTGGGAGTGAATAGAAAATAGCCAATGGCAGATTTGTAAATACTTAAAAAAGTAATTTTTAGGGATGTTAAAGTGCTCACATGTGTAAAAGAGAGGATGTTTGGTCGAAGAAAAGAGATTTGAGTAATGTTATGCCCCGAGCAATCCAGGGGGAAAGATGGAGGTCAGGAATACGTTTTTTCAGGGCATGTATTGAGAGGCTGGACATAGGGAGAGTCAAGCTGTCCATCGCCTTGTGAGTCCTGTCCCAGACCGTAAAAGCATCTCTTGTAAGTCTGGGGAGGTTGGTAGGAGGAGCACACCATGATTTAGGAACCCAGAGAAGGTCAGCTAACGGGAAGGCGTGGATAAGATTTCTTTTTAGGGCTTGGAGTCAGGGGGTAAGGACCAATCTCACAACTGAGCCAATATGGTCGCTTCCTGATATTTTATTACGTCCGGGAGGTCAAGCCACCATCTCATTTTGGATGTGTCATAACCAAATAAGCCAATTTTGGTGGTTTGCCCTTCCAGACATATGTGCTGAGCAAGGAGTGTATTTTGTTCATGTACATTTTAGGGAGTATAAAGGGAATTGTACGGAAGAGGTACAGCAATTTCGGTAATACAGACATTCTGAAAACAAAATCCTGCCCCGCCAGGAGACCTCGTGACACTTCCAGGACCTCATCAGATAAGTCAAATGTAGCAGAAGCGGGGTGTAGTTGGCATGGAGCAGAGTCTATAGATGAAGTAATCAATATACCAAGATATGGGAGGGCATCGGTCTTCCAGATGTACAGAAATTTTACTCTAAGGCAGGCCAGACTGCCCTCTGATATACTAACTGGTAGAGCTTCCGTCTTGGAAGTATTAAGTTTATAATATGAAGCATTTGCGTTTCTAAACAAGGTGTCGTGGATGATAGGTAACAAGGTCTCCTGGCTGGTCACAAACAACAAAATATCATCTGCAAAAAGACATAATGTGTGATGAGTTCTGGCAATCTCAATACCTGGAAATTGAGTGTTCAGTTTAATCTTTTCAGCTAATGGTTCAATGGAGAGCACAAATATAAGAGGTGACAGGGGACATCCCTGCATAGTACCATTTGTGACTAGAAATATGTCAGAGGTAAAGCCATGACTATAAAGACAAACTGAGGAGCCTTTGTAGAGAGCAAGGATAGATGCTAGGATCTCGTGGTCGAATCCATACCAGGCCAAATCTTGGTGCCTATAGTCACAGTGGAGCCTGTCAAAGGCCTTTCCGGCATCTAATGACATTATCAATAATTCACAGCTATGCTTGTGTGCCTGTTCTATAATGTTAATTGTTCTATGTGTATTATCAGGGGCTTGTCTGCCCAAAACAAATCCCATCTGTTCAAGGTGAACTAGTGTAAGAATAAGGGGGTTCAATCTATTTGCTATTAATTTGCATAAATTTGAATGTCTGAGTTGAGGAGGGCTATAGGTCTGTAGTTTTGACACATAGTTGGGTCTTTTCCCAGTTTGGGTATTGTCACTATGCGAGACTGCAACATCTCTGCAGGGAAATTCCCTTGACGCATGTCCTCGTTAAACAAGCGTGGAGTAAAAGTTGTTTATCAATCCATCGGGTCTGGGTGCCTTGTCTTTAGGAAATGATTTAATCACGGTCAGGATCTCTGTCTTATCTCCATGGAGCACTGAGTGACAATTTAGAGTCCTTAGAGATTGTTGGGAAATGTACTTCTTTCAGGAAATTCACTATCAAGGAGGGGGTCGGTTGGGGTGTAAGACATTCTTCCCGTAAATTGTATAGTTTGGAATAATAAGCTGCAAAGGCGTTGGCTATATCCCTAGGGTTAGAAATTCTGGCCCCACAGGAGGTTGTTAAATGTTTAATATGATTCTTTGCTTGTTGTCCCCTCAGTTTCCTAGTTAGTAATCTACCTGCCCTATTGCCAGCCACATAAAACTTTTTTTTCAATCTGGTCAAGGCTTGCTAGGTAAGGGTGTACAGTTATTTCTGGAGCTGAGATTTTAAAAGAGCAATTCGGGGTTTGAAATCCATAGAAGGATTTGTTTTATTAAGGGACTCCAGGAAGAACAGGTCCGTTTCTAGCTTTCTCTGGTGGTGGAGGGAAGTGCGTTTAATTCATGACGTTTGAATAGCAGAGCCCAGCACTACTGCCTTAAGGGCGCACCAGAAGGTGAAAACTGAGGTGTTCTCCGGGGAATTAGTTGCCTTGTAGGAATCTAGCGTTTTAGGGCATCCCTAGATTCCAACAAAGTGAGAAGATACGGGTACAGGCGCCAGGAGCCCGGGGGAATGAGTGGTTTGGGGAAGCTCCATGACCAGACTACAGGGGCATGGTTGAACCATGATATTGAAAGGATCATGGCTGGTTTGGTATTCAGCAGCGACCACTTATCCGACAGGATTAAGTCAATGTGGGAAAATGTGTTGTGCACTGTAGAGTGATAGGTATAATCACGTTCTAACGAAGCCTGAACCTTCCAGACATCATAGAGAATGAATTCCGCCAGAAGCCTAGAGAATGCTTCATATGGGCCCATTAAATTGTCCGCTGAGTAAGGGCGGGTGTAGGATCTATCGAGCCAATCTATTAAAGTTG
This sequence comes from Mixophyes fleayi, assembly GCF_038048845.1. Classification (NCBI taxonomy): domain Eukaryota; kingdom Metazoa; phylum Chordata; class Amphibia; order Anura; family Limnodynastidae; genus Mixophyes; species Mixophyes fleayi. The sequence continues at coordinate 147,060,314 of NC_134406.1, read as the reverse complement.
CCCATAATAATAAGGGTTCCCTGTTTGTGGGTTTTAATTTCTCAGATAACAGATTTAAGAAAGGGAACCTGGCATGAGTTGGGGACATGAAAGGATACTATAGTCACTAGCTGGCCATCGAGAGACCACACCACTATCAAATAGCGACCATTTTTATCAGCCACACTAGAGGAACAAGTAAAATTAGATTTTGCACTAAAATAGAGAGCCACGCCACCATTGCATTTAAAGGGTGCATTGGCAGCGTAGCAAGTCGAAAACCTATGGTCTTTAAATACTGGGTAAGCTTTAGTTAGGAAGTGGGTGTCCTGTACAGCCATAACATCAGACCGCTGTTCATGGAAAAAGGAAAGCGCTAAGCAGCATTTGTTGGGGGAGTTCCGGCCCCTTACAGTAAGCGATAGAAACTTGACCATCTGAAGAGGTGAGTAGAAGGCACAGCTGCACAGAGAGATCCAAGAACAACCAAGAAGTGTCCATGTTTGTACCCTGGGTGGGGCGGTGGTAGTCAGCATATCGATGCCGACTACCCCGACAACATTTACCACGACACAATGATTCCGAAGGGCTCCTTACCAATGATCACCGATGACGACTACTGTTGAAAGTGACTTGAATCAATCACAATGAAGTAATAGGCTGGCTCCCCTTCATGACGTCATTCACTATGGTGACGGGATTATCGCTGTTCTTAATGGGGTAATGTAAGTATGCGCCTATGTACAATGTAGTTTACAAAGCCTTCTACATTGTACATAGGCACATACTTACAATACACCATTAACAGCAGCAGGGGACTATTGGCCCCAACAGATGATATTTAGGGGCCTCAGGGGAGAGAGTTTGGCTGTAGTGCGACCATTCAAGATGACATTTAGGCCACACAACCCTGTCGCACAGTTTTTTTTGCTTACATTAATGCCAGTGAAAGTTTGGAACTCTTCAGCTATGGAATCAGCAATGCTTTGGCAACTTTTATGTTGTGTGATTTTAAGTGGTTATCCGCTTCATCGCTGAGTTGCTGTTGTTCCTAAACGCTTCCACTTTCTAATAATATCACTTACAGTTGACTGTGGAATATCCAGCAGGGATAAAATTTCACGATCCGTCTTATTGCAAAGGTGGCATCCTATCACAGTACCACGCTTGAAGTCCCTGAGCTCTTCAAGACGACCCATTTTGTATCACAAATGTTTGCAAATGGAGGCTGCTTGAATTTATACACCTCAGGCAACGGGTCTCATTGAAACGCCTCAAGTAATGCCCCACAATATTATATAGCCTCCACAGCGCAGTTTAAATCTATTGTGTAATCATCTCTCCTTCTCTATATACACCACTCCAAGGATAAGAACAGTGGCTCCACATAAAAAAGAAGAAAATATCACACATAGTGAAGTACATCTACAAAAAAGCTCAACACCTCATGGGAAGTAACCCCTTCACAGCATATACACCCAATATCTGTGAGAAAGTGATAAATCGCATCGGTCCCAAAATATAATATGCTTACATCCAACAGGGTGTTAGTCAGCTCTATTATATGGTCTTTCTTGTTCCTCCTTCCTCCTCCAAGTAAGATTCACTTAGAAGTACATAAAAACAAAAAAACAAATGATACCAAGCCTCCTCTAGGCGGGTTATCCTTTTATACAATACTGTACAATTTATTAAAAAATCACATAAATTGCTTAAAAACATAATACATCCCCTCAAAGAAGCATTCAATACAGCCTATATTCCTACCAGATAACTCTATATAAAATACTGTAAATTTGTATGTAATTGTATTATGTTAGTAAATAGTTTTATTATGTAAACATTTATTGAAAACTATTTGCCTAGGCTTTTACTTCTAAAAACATTCCGAATACAAATGGATTTTGCAGCCCCTTCTCTTCTGACTTTGGGCTGCATTTGTATATTGGAACTATGGTCTGCCTCCAACTGTGACTACTGATTTTACTAAGGTCCCATGACAGCGATCTCTGTATCCCCAAATGACAGTATTTTGGGTGGAGCTTTCTATAACGGTCTTGACCATTAAACCATGAATTTTTCTTGGCGCTACCAAAAGTTGCTTATTTTTGCTTTAGCGACAAGCAAGCGAACTTCAATTCTCCTGTCTTTTATACACAGCATGAACATTTACTTTTGAATGTCATGTGGCACTTAGGCATGTATATGGAGAAGAAAAACAGGCAATGCCAATGAGGGGATAGTCGTAAAAAAATTATTAAATTAGGTAAAAGTAGATCCCATTTCATGGCACCATAACTAACATTGTACCTGGTACCAGGCAGTCATAAAATGTTTCTAGGAATGTGAAAAGGGCACTGAAGGGAAGTTATTACAGTGTGAAAAATGCATGGTGATTCACTGGTGAGAAATAGTCTGGGTTGGTATTTGTCAGTGAGTGAGCAGTCCTAAGATTTATGATGGCAGCCATGCAGGTAAGTGCTAGCTAGTGCTGTATTGTCATTTGGAGTCTTTTGGGGTACCTCTTGGTACGTTAGCTCTCAATTTAAAAACAGATATCTGTATGGCCCAATATAGGGACTCTCACTGTTCAGAGTTAGGACCACCCTACTAGCAGAAGCGCTGTGGAGTGGCGGGTGGCTTTCCATACATTTGCAAATGCGTGGAACTGAGACTTCTGCATTTTTATGTACAAGTAGAAATGGCAGCTCCTTTGCTGGTTATAGCAGTGTGCTGGAGGATTTTCTCTGTATTTGTTCCTTTCAAGTGCTAGCTGATGAAGAATATATAAATAATCTATTATTTATATCTGAATTTATAACACATATCAGAATTTACCCATAGTTGAATGAGCACACTGGCTAGGCACAAAACCCTTCCCCCACCTGTTACTGTGGAACTTGAATACCAGTGAAACAAGTTTTGAACAGTTGGTCAGTTATTAGCATATGAATGCTGTGAGCAGTTCCTGTGGAAAGGTAGTCTTCACCCACAATAAAGGGTTTACACTTTACACAGGGAAGAAGGGTCTCTTCGTGTTCTGTTCCCAGCCTGACTAGAGAAAGAATGATCATTTATACAGATGGTAAATGTGAACGGAAGTGGCTGAGTTTAACACAAGAGTTATTTGGAGCTTGTGTTGGTTTTAATAGTGAAGACTTTGGTTTGGTATGGATAGTGTTAACTGCATGCCTTGTAATAATGTTGCAATGCTGTGTAGATATAACATAGGTAATGGAATGGTGTTAGTCTGATTTATATGTGATTGTGTAGTCTAAAAAGAACTGAGCCCTGTTGCTATGAAAGTTGCATTAGCAGTGAATTGGGCCCTTACAGGCACACATGTGCTTAAGATGGCTGACAATGTGTTGATTCCTGTAATACTATACAGTTCTTGGAGTTCCTATTGTGTTTGGGATAGATTGATGGTTTAAATGGAAGCATTTGTCTTATACATGGAGTAAGTGAAATGGCATGGAAGCATTTGTGGTTTGGGCAAAGGTTATTCCTGGATGGCTAATGGTGATTGCAAATGTTGTGCAATAGAAGTGATAGCAAGTGATTGGATTGTTGAGGAAGTGGTCAGATTGTTAAATATAACGTTTTGTTAGAGTGTTGGTTTATATGGTAGTTGGTAACTCTGAATCTCTGAGATAATGTGGTTGATATACCCTGTGTTTAGAGCTGAGTTCAGACAATAGAATGTATCTAGTATCTGGGAAGCCTGTAAAATGGCTGCCATCTAGAAACTCATGTGAAGGTAATGTGGATAGTGAATAATGGCTGTTGGACTTTGTGAGAATATTTGGAAAATTAAGATGTGTGCATGATTATCTGTGTGGTCTCCCTCCCCCAGGTCAGATAGGTCTTCCTCCTCCCCCTGCACACACACACAATGCATTCACACACCTGGCACAATAGGTATAGCTTAAAACACACACACACACACCTTTAGACAATAGTTAGTCAACATTACGCACACACAATGACTTGTATATTTATATAACAGGCAATAAATGTAATATATGGCACCAAAGTCTATACTTTGTGTAAAATATTGTTAAGCTGTTTACTGTTTTATAATATATAGCTACGTTTTACAATTAGAATGTTAATAATACAACATGTTTTAAATGAAACTATATTTTGTGCGTAGTCTTTCTTGAAGATATGAGCATAAGCTATTATATGAATATTGATCATGTTGATTTAAGGAAATTAAGAATTATATTTCTTAGGTTAAATCAAAAGTACCTTTGCGAGGAGTTGGTTGCATATATACCTGTATTAAATGGTCATCTATACATTTGCCAGATTATTAAGGAGATTAAAACCCCATAATCACCCAGGAAATCCTTTTACACTAGCTATCTGAAGGAACAGCACACAGGTGAGAATGAGCTCTATAAAGGTACTAACACCTGCTTCTCTGTCTTCTTCCATTTCAACTACTCTCCCAAAGTCAATCTTAAATAAACATTCCCCAGTTTCCAAATTAAACAATATCTCTGAAGGTTACAGTGGCTGCATTGTGTTTATACAAGTATGTGAAAGGCGCCTCTATAGAACAAAGTAAATGCATCCAACTTCTTATTTAAAACAATATTTTTCTGGAATTTCCAGTGTACTTAGTTTAGAAAATATTGATTAAATCATAAGGATTTATTTGGATCCTGCTTTAGTCCTTATCTCATCAGTTACAATTATTTTCCATTTAAGTTAGCCCCTTATTTGAACAAATTAAATCGTTTTATTTCAGATAATGTTAGTGATTCACTGTAGCAGATGAAACAAGCAAATCATATAAAAATGTGCTAGAGCTGAAATAAAATGTGAAAGATAGTCAGGAAAACTATAGCTATTGACATAAACTGCCCAGATTGCACAGTTGGAAGACTAATTTGTATTTGTCTTGTAAACAAAATGACATATTAAAGGTCAGACAAGTTGCCTTGTAAGCCAGTGATATATCAGACAAAACAGTTTACGTAAAGAAATATTCTTAAATAAATAACGTTTGCTAAGCCGCAGATCAACATGTACCTTCTTAGGTGACTGAGATAACTGGCAACACACAGTAACACCATTGTTGTGTATTAAATGTATATACTGTATTACAGCTTGAGAAACGGAACACATTCTCGTCACTCAAACTAGGAAACCATAGAAATGTATTTGAGATGCTGAGTGCACTGAATTACTAAAGAAAAAAAATACATAAAATACTGCAAATAAAATGAAGCTTTATTCACTGATGACAATGGCCACACTGCAATGATGATTTTGATAGCAAAGACGGGCATAAAGAAATTAGTACAACCTTTCCCATTCTGTAGCTTCAAATCAGAAGCATAGCATCTAGTCTATTAAGAAAACTAAGCTATCTTAAAACGCCTCTTATATTTTATAATAGTGTAAAAGCAACCATATAGCCAATATTACAAGTTAAAAAATTGAGCACTGGTGTTACGTATACTAGCATGATAAACGGTGTAAAGTTATCAAGATCAATTTGTGCTGGAGAAGATGCATAGACTTGTATGAAGAACTTTTTTCCTTTGAGCTGTTTTCCTACTACTTTTTAAATGTTATTGGCAGCTTTTTAACAGCTGTCTTGAACAAAAAAAAAACATTCAAGTACAAGTTGTATGTATGAATTCAATTTCACATAGAGGGCATTCGACACCAGTTTTCCTGCACTAGTTCCATAGTAGCCTCAAAGCAATGCTCTGTGTTGTTTGGGTATCCTGTTCCTTCCAATATCTCCTAGTCTGTGACTTCCCACATGCCTACATTACCCTCCACACTTCATCACACTGCCCCTGTCTCATGCAGACCTGTCCTCACAATCACACAGGTCACTGACTCCCACAAGATTAATACTATTATTATTATTTTTTATTTATAGGGCGCCACAAAGTATCCGTAGCGCCGTACAAGGACAAACAATGGCACAGTACAAGGTGAAACAGCACAGTACAAGTAACAGTAAGCACTATAACTCTGGGGGCTCAGGCACAGCATGAAAGAGAGGGAGGGAGGGGAAAAGTGAGTACAGGCAGGTAACTATGGCCCAAGAGGGTGGGCACGGATGACAGGTTGAGAGTCACTGAGGGGAGCGGAGAGAAGCGAGTGGAGACAGAGGGCAGAGGGACTGAGAGGAGGTGAGCTGAGTAGCTGGAGAGCGCAGTTAAAAGTGATGGAAACAGAAGGTAGGAGAGCCCTGCTCAAAGGAGCGAACAATCTAAAGGGAGGGGAAGAAAGACAGATACATGGATGAGACGGAGAGACGGGAGGAAGGGGGAGAAGGGAAGAAGGGATGAGAAAGAGAGGTAGCCGACCGGTGGGAGTTTAGGCATGAGACTGGAAGGCTTTAAGGAAAAGGTGGGTTTTTAATGTTCGTTTGAAAGAGAACAGATTAGGGGAAGTTCTGATGGAGCGGGGGAGCTTGTTCCAATGGAGGGGAGCGGCGCGGGAGAAGTCTTGGATACGTGCATGATCAGCACATTCATCTCCCACTGCCCAGAACATTCTGATGATCTCATTGGCTACAGTTTAACCTTGCTAGAGGAGATGCATTATTTCTGGAGGTATATATCTGATACAATAAGCCTTTGTGGATGGAAGTATTTTGAGTATTGTGATGTGGGGAAATGGTTTGTTTGGGGTTTGTACCTTTCTTTGGGATATGTGTATTCTGCAACTGCCTGAAGAAAGGATTCATGGCAATTAGACCCTTTGACTTGCTAGCAGATTTCCTGCCTCTGAAATAAGATGCAGGAAGTCACAACAAGGTTTTAGAATATCACAGATAAGTGTAAATATTGTTAGCTTTGCATTGCAGGTAAATCCATGTTTTGGTAAACAGTTTACATCCTGCTTTTAAAAATAGCTCAGACCTTGAGGGGGCTGGCTTACCCAGTGAGGCTGTGTTCAAATGTGTATAAAAACAGCACTGTTTTGTATTAAAAGTTGTTCTTCTGATTTCATCTGACCTTAGCACTGGCACCTCCAATCAGTGTGACTGCAAACAAACATCACTTGCTTCAAAGACCTGCTTGAAAATATCTTCCATGCTGAAAATCCTATGACCTACAGATTAGACCCAAAATCTAAATCGTTCCCGGCTGTTTCTGAAGTTTGGACCCAGCTTTTCCTGTACTACCGCTCTGACTGCTACTCTGCAGCTCTGGTCAGTGTGATAGGCCAGGGGGGATCCATCCACAGCAACCCTGATCAATAGTAAGAGGTCAGGAGTACCAGCCCAGGTACACCAGTAACAGCGTACACTCGCAGCATCAGTTACCCAGAGGAAACCCAGTACTGGATGCCGGTAAGGAGTCCAGTGGTGGCAGCATTTGTAAGCCCCACCTACTGCATCAAGAAGGCGCATTTGAGATAATGAAAAGGAACGGTGGCAAAGTAAGCCCAGTCGGTTCCCAGCAGCAACAGACAGGGTGGCATAGGCGGTCCATCCTGTCACAGACATATTTCTAGATTTAGCTCAAATTGGTTAAAGAGTATGAAACTTTGATAGCTCATTGAAAGATATTCCATTGGACAATGTTATTTTAAGAAGTTTCCCAAAGTAATGAAAACATCTGTATTACTTTATTCATATTGTTTAAAGGTATATACTGTGCAGAAACATTTATTGTAGCCAATGCAAGTAACTATATGGACCACAGGGTTAAAGTTGTGTGCAGAAGCCCGCTGCGCTCAGTGGGTCCATTGCATGTTTGGATTTGCACATTAAAACAAGATGATGGAGTGTGGGAGAATACAAACACTTTTTTTAAGTGTGCCTCTTAAATGATAGGTTGATTTGATGGGTCATAATAAAATCACAAAACAGCATCCAGCTCGGCAGTGTATCACTCAAAAGAAGATATTCGTCTTAATTGCTTTTAGAATTTACCACTAAATTTGCACTGAATGTTAAATACAATAGTGTGCTGTGTAAGACGTAATTAGATTATTTATAGTATGGTAAAATTGTGTTATGACCATAGACAATAGTCATATCGTGATTGGTGTAACGTTTAATGCCCACCTAGAGTTAGCCATATGTGACACACATTCATGCCCCTGTCCAGAAATACAGTTCTTGTATAGGCAGAATCCCCTGGAAGTCTGTGTTAGCTATGGTAATTACCATTTGTCTCAAATGTTCATTGCCATGAGGTGTGGCTTAGATCTGGTTTGTAATCAGAACAATGTCTGAGTGACTTGACATAGCTATCTTGCAGCCCAAGTTAATTAGCTAGGGTAACAGGTAATCTGAGAGGTAATTAGGTTAGAACTGTAAGGTTATATGCAATGCGCCTCCACAGTAATATACTGGCTGAAAGAGCATTGGGAAATGTATTAACATGTATCAATATAGATGTTATTGTATCAAAATGTATCAGAGACTCAGATTGTGTAAAGTTGCAGATACAATGGGTGGGATTCGATTGACCGCAGAGTTGTTTTTTTGCCGTCGGGTTAAAAAAAATACCGGCGCGTTTTGACCCGCTTGCGCGACCGTTTTTAGCTACCAACGTGTAAGAAATTGTGCAATTCAATTCTAAAACAGGTAAGCCAGCCCCAGCGCGTTAATCATTGGTGCTTGCAAATTTTTGGGGGAGTGAAGGGGAGGGTTTAACACGGTCATCTATATTAAAAAAAAATGCATTGGCATACATTTGTATTGCATTACACAAACTTTCTATTTTATAATATCTACATACAGTAATTTTTTTTTAATATATTTTTTTATTTCACTTTTTTTTACTATACAATGATCTATATCATGACACAGCACATTAGTACATACTGTAACAAAGGGAGGCATTTATCTGACAATATGCAAAGAAAACATACAAGCAGAGTAAGACATTGGTGCAGTTATGCACCTAGATTCAGGTTAAACCAAGTAAAGACTTATGTGTAGTTTAAAGTTGGTTAACTTACATGATTTAAAAGCTGCTTCCTCTCAGCAAACAGACAGGGTGTGTCTGTTAGTTGAAACAGAGCCAGTGATGGGCGTTTTCTCTTTAAGAGAAGGTGGGTGTGTCACCTGTCCATCAAGCTAAGGCTGGGGGAGGAGTATCATGTATAAAAGCTTGTTTGTATTATTTGTTCACGGAGACCAACGCTGGGAAAGCTGGCTGGTCCTGAGAGAGAGCTGGTCTATGTATAGCTAGCGTTTAGGGTCTCCATGATTACTGTGAAAGTATACGGTGTCAAAATATTTACCATCCTGACAATAAAACGACATAAAAAGGAAGAAGTTGTTTGCGTGTGCTTCTGCAGTAGCGGGCTCTTGCCACAAGTGGGGTCAGGAGTGGGATGCTCCGGGAAGCAAGTTTCCGCTACCCAACCCGCGCAGATGTCAACATGGAGGAAGTACTGAGAACCCTTGTGAATGTGGCAGCTGCGCAGCAAGAACAGCAAGCTCAGATGCCACGAGTCGCCGAGGCACAGGTGGAAAACACAAGGCTCTTAAGAGAAGAGTTAAGCCAGGTGAGGCATGACATAAAATGAACCACCTGGTCCTTTTCTACAGAAAATGTCACCAGCTGATGACGTAGAAGCATATCTGGTGTCCTTTGAGAGACTTGCAAAAAGGGCAAAATGGCCTCCTAAAGATTGGGCTGAGAGACTGGCGCCATATCAGACTGGGGAAGCTCAGCGAGCGTATATGGATCTAGATGAGGAACGGGCCTCTGATTATTTATGCCTAAAGTCTGAGATATTGGCTCGCATTGGAGTTTCCAGGCCAGGCCAAGCCCAGCGCTATCACCAATGGCGCTATGACAAAGAAAAACCGGTCAGAGCGCAAGTGGCTGAGCTTTCTAAAATTTTAAAGAAATGGCTGCAGACTGAGGAGAAATCAGCTTCTCGAATTATTGAAGTTCTGGCGATAGATCACTGCATCCGGGGGCTGAACCGTGATTTGCAAAGGTGGGTTCTGCAATCAGACCCACAAACTTATGAAGAGCTTGCCACCGTGGTAGAAAGGTTTTGTGCTCTACAGCAAATGACTAAAGAACCTGCATTTGTGCCAAAGCCGCTGCCACGCCAAAAGCCAGGTTTGACAATCCTTGCTACGGGGCCCAATGGCAAAACTGCTACGGACAGAGGGCCAGGTGCAAAGCTGTCTAATCTGAAGTGTTTCAAATGTGGTGAGCCAGGCCACTTTAAGGCAGAGTGTCCTAAACTACAGGAACCCATGGACTGTTCCGTGGCACATATTGGGCCTGCTTTTCCAAGCTGTTTTACCATAAGTCCCACATCAGGAAGTCCTTGTTTGTTCCGGGTGACTATGCTAATCAACCAAAACCTTGTTCTGGCCTTGGTTGGCTCGGGGAGTGAACTTTCATTGGTTTCCAGCTCTGCCTTACCCGAAACCATAACTTCTCGGTTGCCCAAGGTGAAGGTTCTTTGCGTACATGGCACGACAGAGGAGTATGAAAGAACAATACTACCAGTCACACTCAAAGACAAAACTGTTATGGTGGTAGCTGCCATAGAACCTAAACTCCCATATCCACTCATTTTGGGGCGAGACTTCCCACTGTTTAATGATGTCCTCGGTGAGCGGATCCGGCCGGACATGCCGACAATTGATGCAACGGTCGGAAGCCTGGTCTTAAAGGAACCGCCTAAGAATCCACAACATCTGGGCATCGATCTTTGGGAACCGCCAAACCGGAATGCCATTCTGGGAGTCACAGCAGGAGTTTCCCAAAAGCATCCACCTGCGGGGAAACATGGACAGTCCAAACTAGCATTGGTCGGTGATGTCGCAGATGAGCCCACCCCGCCTGTCAGTGAGGATACGGACTGGTCCGCAATCACAATTTTGTTTCCTCTGCAGGACTTTGCTGGAGACCAAATTAATGATGCCACTTTGGAAAATGCCTTCAAAAGTGTGACTGAGGTAAATGGGGTAGCGAAAGTCGCCCAGCCTACAGAAGGTATACCATATTTTATTGTTAAAAATAATTTCCTGTATAGAGTTGCTAACGTACAGGGGGAAAAAGTAGAACAATTAATGGTTCCTCAGGTCCATGTACCATTAGTGTTAAAAGCAGTACACACACATGTCTGTGGGGGACACCTAGGGGAGGATAAAACACAGGAATGAGTTCTCCTTAGGTTTTACTGGCCCCGTGTACACATGGCAGTGAAAAAGTATTGCTGCTCCTGTCCCATTTGTCAGAGAACCTGTCCCAAACCCATGTACAGGGCACCTCTCATTCCAATACCAATAGTACAAGCTCCATTTGAACTGATAGCTATGGACCTTGTGGGGCCACTGGAAAAATCTGCACGTGGGCACCAATATATACTAGTGGTGCTTGACTATGCAACCAGGTATCCAGAGGCAATTCCCCTACGAAACATAAAGTCCAGCACCATAGCTAAGGAACTTGTATTGATGTTTACACGCTTGGGAATACCCAAAGAAATTCTCACAGATCAGGGTACTCCATTCATGTCTAAACTGATGAAGGACATGTGCCAGTTGCTAGGGGTTATGGTGCTTCACACCTCTGTATACCATCCACAAACAGATGGCTTGGTGGAACGCTTTAACCGCACATTAAAGCACATGCTCAGGAAAGCAGTGGCTCAAGAGAAAAAAGATTGGGACACTCTTATTCCCTATTTGATGTTTGCCATCCGTGAGGTACCTCAAGATTCAACAGGGTTTAGTCCCTTTGAGTTATTGTTTGGGAGACAGCCCAGGGGTATCTTGGATATGTTAAAAGAAGGGTGGGAGCAGCAAGGTCCCAGGGAGCCAAATCTGGTACAATTTGTGTCCCAAATGTATGAGAGGCTAGGAAAGATAGGACCCATTGTGCAGCAACATGTAAAAGAGGCTCAGGAACGACAGAGAAAAAGTTATCCTAAAAGTGCTGTTGTTCGATCTTTCAAGCCTGGGGACAAGGTCCTAGTCCTTGTTCCCACCCAGGAAAACAAACTTTTCGCCCATTGGCAGGGCCCATGTGAAGTTCTAGAGGCTGTTGGTCCTGTCAATTACAGAGTCCGCCAGTTAGGTAGGAGAAGAGAGGAGCAAATATATCATGTTAAACTCCTTAAACCTTGGCATGATGAGGAAACCTCTCCTCAGGTAGTGAGTACTCTCATTGTAAAGCAGAATCCGTATAGTATTCCAGAAGCCAGGTGGGTGGACGTGAGAAAGGAGGTCGAGAAGATGCTCCAGTTAGATGTGATTGAAGAGTCCACTAGTGAGTGGAATAGTCCCATTGTGCTTGTCCCGAAACCCAATGTTACAATTAGGTTCTGCAATGACTTTTGGCGCCTAAACAGTATGTCGCAGTTTGATGCCTATCCGATGCCACGTGTGGATGAACTAGTGGAAAATCTTGCTGGTAGCAATTATTTAACAACACTTGATCTAACAAAGGGTTATTGGCAAGTTCCCCTGACTTCCACGGCCAAGCCAAAGACTGCATTTCCCCCCCCTGATGGTCTCTATCAATATAAAGTCCTACCCTTTGGGTCGCATGGGGCACCTGCCACCTTCCAATGGGCCATGAATAAATTGCTACGACCTCACACAGCTTATGCAGCCGCTTACTTGGACAATATAGTGATTTATACCCCAGACTGGGGATCACATTTAGCCAAAGTTGAGGCGGTCTTAGCTTCATTAAGGTCAGCAGGGTTAACAGCCAACCCAGAGAAATGTGCCATAGCCATGAGAGAAGCCAAATATTTGGGGTATGTTGTTGGTCGAGGGCATGTAAAACCCCAGTTAGACAAAGTGGAGGCAGTAAAAAATTGGGCAAGACCAGAAAAAAAGTCGCAGTTAAGAACCTTTTTAGGCTTAGTAGGTTACTACAGGCGGTTTGTAAGCCACTTTGCCACTAGAGCTGCTCCACTTACGGACATGTTAAAAAAAAGTTGTCCAGATAGATTAACTTGGTCTGATTCTGCAGAAACCGCCTGGTCTGATCTTCGGTTAGCTCTTTGTTCCTCCCCAGTTCTACAAGCACCGGATTTTACCCGGAGGTTCTTCCTCCAAACTGATGCTTCTGGTGTTGGCTTAGGTGCAGTCTTGTCACAGGAGAAGAATGGAGTAGAAAATTCTGTCCTGTACCTAAGTCGTAAGTTGCTTCCAAGGGAACAAAAATATGCCACTGTGGAGAAAGAATGTCTCGCCATAAAATGGGCTACAGAAGCTCTGCGCTATTATCTCCTAGGCAGAGAGTTCACCTTAATAATAGACCATGCACCATTGAGATGGATGCAGAGCAACCGGGAGGTAAATGCCAAGGTAACCCGCTAGTTCTTGGCACTACAACCTTTCAAGTTCTCAGTAGAACATAGACCTGGGATTCTGCACAAGAATGCAGATGCATTGTCACGAAAATATGCGCTCCTCGCGAAGTCCGCGTCCCCCGACTTGGAGACGCTAGGGGGAGGGATGTGTAACAAAGGGAGGCATTTATCTGACAATATGCAAAGAAAACATACAAGCAGAGTAAGATATTGGCGCAGTTATGCACCTAGATTCAGGTTAAACCTAGTAAAAACTTATGTGTAGTTTAAAGTTGGTTAACTTACATGATTTAAAAGCTGCTTCCTCTCAGCAAACAGACAGGGTGTGTCTGTTAGTTGAAACAGAGCCAGTGATGGGCGTTTTCTCTTAAAGAGAAGGTGGGTGTGTCACGTGTCCATCAAGCTAAGGCTGGGGGAGGAGTATCATGTATAAAAGCTTGTTTGTGTCATTTGTTCACGGAGACCAACGCTGGGAAAGCTGGCTGGTCCTGAGAGAGAGCTGGTCTATGTATAGCTAGCGTTTAGGGTCTCCATGATTGCTGTGCAAGTATACAGTGTCAAAACATTTACCATCCTGACAATAAAACTACATAAAAAGGAAGAAGTTGTTTGTGTGTGCTTCTGCAGTAGCGGGCTCTTGCCACAATACATATTAGTACATATAAGATACATAAATATATTAAATAGTGATTAGTGTTTATTATTTTTATGAATTTTTTTTTACATGCTTTTTGTAAAAGAAAATCACCTTTTTCATGTTATGCATTACTGATAAACATAAATTATCTTTTTCTTTTACATTATTACATGATTTAAAATTATTTTCTTATGTTTATAACTTTTTGCACAGCCATGAGAGGTGCGAGATAAAACTGGAGATTTGACAGTTTGCCGCGCCACGTTAAAAAACAATTGAATAGCTTTTAACGCTTCTCTCTCCTTCCCATCCTATACTTTCAATGGATCTTCTACTTGTCCACAATAGGAAAAAAAAACGGTGCGTTAAAATTTTTATTGAATATCGGGTAAAGTTAACCTGCTCTAAAATGAGTGAAAACCACGTTAAAATTACTTAACGTGGTGTAAAAAAAAACCTGCGTTCAATTGAATTCCCCACAATGTGTCAAATGTCATGTTGTTTCACGCAAGCATGAAGTGTCATTCCTTGATGTTATGCTCAGGCTCGGTTCCCAGAGAGCCAAACACACCCAAACTTAGCAGATACGAGCACCGAGTTTAGACAGCTTGGTACCTTCGCGCGCCCTCGGAATTGAAAATGAGGCAAAACGTCATTGTTACGCCGTCGGATCTTGTGAGTTTTTGGATTGTGAGTTCTTGGAAGTCTCTAGTGCAGTTGGGCAGCGTCATAGGTAGAATAGAAAGAGGAGCGATAGCAGTGTTCTTCAAAGTCTCCAGTGACATTCAGGAGAGCTTGCTCCAGTGCTAATTGTCATTGCAGAAATAGAAATACTAGGGCTGGCAGGCTTGGTCTTCTGCTCTGTACCTGTGAACTACTGCTCCCAGCAGCAGTGGCTGGTATGTAACAGCTGTCGCTTTCTAAGTACTATGCAGGAGTGAGATGACTGGAGCCAGTATTAACATCTAATAAGGAATTGTGCAGTAGGAGACTGGTGTTATCTGTGCTGAAGGAAGTGGAGCAAAATAACTTTAACTTTCCTGTTTTGAATTCAGATGGCCTGGTGCCCAAGTTATTTGCACTGCACACCACTTAACTAGAGTCTGCCCACATGTGAATTGCGTTAAACACCAGTGTATTTGGGACAGGGGGGGGGGGCTCTGGTATTGTTTGCTTGTACAAACCCCAGCTGGCCAGGGTAACAAGGAGCAAAGGTCAGCAGGGACACCCTTCAAATTGACATGTTTGCATGTGACACTATAGAGGATCTTACGCTCCAGCCCTACATAAAAATGTAGTGATCAGTGGGTTTTCTTATAACCCTTTAACTGCAGGAAAAGTGGGCCCCACCCTTTATAGTTTTGAACTGCATGTAGAGGTTGTGTCCAACTCACCCTCAGCAGCCAGTGTTAATGTGTTAAACTAGTCAAATGGGATGAAACAAGCAGTTGTTTAGGAGAAAATTGTAAAGATAAAATTAAGGAAAAGATAATGGTAGGCAGTATTGTTTGATGACATTTTAACAATACCAGGTCAGGTGATGTTTATTAGAATTGTGCATGCCTTGTTCCCTAATTTTTATGGTAACCTGTAAAATGCCAAAGAAGATGAATAAAGAAAGAAATGGTGAAAATAGTCACAATTGTGAAAATGTAGATTCACAACTCAATGTAAGCTTTACAGTTAGTAAATGACCATTACACTGTACAATAAATATGCAATTTAATAATAGGACTCTGCATTGCCACCACCTGGTGAAACATGATATTGCAACACCTGTATTTTTCTCATCATGTCAGACAGTGTTAAACAAACTTGTAGCACATTTTGAATAGAAGCTGAGCTTGCTGGTAGATTAGGCTGATGATTAATCAAGAAAATTGTATTCTCTATGAGAAATTTGACAATGAGAGATATGATCTCTTGATCTCAGCACAACTTGATTACATCCTTCAAACCAAAAAGTTATATAAATATGTGAAATCATAATATTGAGTAATACTGAAATGTCCATTACATAGCAGTCAGTACACCCAAAGAGAAATGGAAATAAGAATAAAGAAATACATCTTCAGTCACTACTGCAGCATTAAATAATAAAAGGCTGAAGGTATACTAGCATTTTTTAAATGCACAGAAAAGATATTTCCTTTTTTTGTTGATTTTTTTAAAAATGACATTTTATTGGATAATTATTACAAATCAGAAATAAACAATTATATGCAATATAGAACCTAAAATGTCTTCAACTTAGTTTGAAATTATATTTATTATAAAAAAAGAGGGAGAAAGGTAAGAAAGTTGAGGTAAAAAGACAGAGAAGGGTAGGGAGGTGCAAGATAGAATGCAGGTGGCTAAATAATATAGACTGACAGGTAGATTACAAACCATGGATCATCTTAATTCAGAAAGCAAAAAAATATGCTCCTAAAATGGTATAACAGGGGTTCTACTTGGCAGGGGATCCAATCCAAGAATTTCAGATTTTTTAAAAAATCTTTCAGAATTATTTGTCAAATATTCCTGTGTGGGCGGAAGTGATGTAATCAGTTTGGGGTGGAAGTGGTGCATAAGGAAGTCAACATTGTTATTGCTGGTGCAGTCTGATTGGTGTTATTTGTAGTTTGATGAACTATATAAACTGCCACATGTTAGATGGTATCTACACCCCCCTGAGGAACTCAAGACAACGAAAGGCATTGGGAACACTCTGACCTGCCCTGGATATCTCCTATACAGCCTGTGTTGGACCCTATCTGTGGTCAAAGCTGGGATTCCACCCGGGACATCATTGCTGTAGTGCAGTGGTTCCCAAACTTTCTCAGTTCGAGGCACCTGAATACATACAGTTTACCTATAAACTGGAATCTATCTTTAAATAAAATACACATTGTAAATAAACAAAATTGCCAATGCTGCCAGTCAAGGGGGTGATCAAGTCTTTTATCTCCTTTCCCGTGTTACTAGTTTTTCTACAGCCCCACATTTGTAGATGTCAAAGCAGTGTGATTGGCACACAGTGGAAAAAGTTTGGGTCACAGGTACTGGCATACAGAGTGGATACACATTCAGGACAGTGAAAGGCAAGTCCTCTCGCATAGTCTCATCACCTGTTAATACATCCATACTGTCCCTCAGCAGAAGACATGTATCCATATGCAGTACATGTGATGTTTTCCAACTTGAATGGTTCTTCAGCAAAGGTGACTGATAGGTTGTGATCTGCCAGGCTCATCTGCAGTGGCAGACATGGCAATGTCCCTGTTTGGCTTGGTAACATTGTCAATGTCTTTTAGATGGGCTGCATTTTTTTATTTTTTGCTCTTCCTTGGGAGATTCAGCATGTTATCCTTTCCGACCATAGCCTTGGATTTACTAGACTTGACAATTGGTGCACAAGCCACACCTGAATATTGAACCTAATTCCCTTATATAAACTTTTGAAGGGCACAATGTCATAAGAAACTAAATAGCTTTATGATATGGCAAAAAGTATATTCAAAGTCTTCTGAAGTAAATATGAAGTCTTTATTCCTGACACATCAGATGTGGACACTTCTCAAGCAGAGAAGTGTGTTCTTGTGCATAGAAGTACAAGTTTTTATACATTTTAACAGCATCTGTTACACAATGTGGTGATCTATACTCTTATTTACTTTCCTAATATGTAAAGAAGTTTATAATAAGCATTGTCTACCTTGAGATAAACCACATAACCAACATTGTTTTAACTGTTGGCATTGTAAATCTCACTTCACTTTATTTAGCTTGACCTTTCTCATTGTCCTTTAAACCTAAAGGCAGTGTCGGACTGGAGCATGAAGGGCCCACCGGGGGACTGCAACGCTAGGAGCCCACCAGAGGGGGTGTGGCCAGCCATCATAGAGGCGTGACCAGACACTAGAGGGGGAGTGGTCAGCCCATGAAGGACAGCTAGCACCATAGTGTGTCACGGGCACTAGGAGTCTTTACCCAGGGATCACCAGATGGTAGGCTTACCAGAGCAATGTAGATGGTAATAGGGTACTCTGGTAGCTGAGTGATCACGGAACATGAAATGATGGCCGATGAGATGCTCAGGAAAGTCTATGACTAGCAACACTGGTAATAATGAGGTAAAGATACACAAGGAACTGTATGGACAAGGACACGTGAAGGTAGTCAGTGGTCTGCGATAGCAAGTTGTACCACTGCTATAGTGAGGAGGAATGTCCAACAGAAACAAGGAGGTGATGAGAGTCAGCGGTCTGCGGGTAGCAAGTTGTACCGCTGTCTGAGTGAAGGAATGGAATCCAAGTGGAGGTATCCAGGTAGTCAGTGGTCTGCGGTAGCAAGTTGTACCACAGCTATGTGAGAGGATAATGGAACAGGTGATACCGGAAACAGGGATCAGTGGTCTGACATCAGCAAGTTGTACCACTGAATATATATATGAGGAGGTGCACGGGGGAAGACTGCCACACAGGATATACACAGGCACCTTATACACGATCCACAGTAATATGCACAATATAGATATATATATATGTAAATGACTGATCAGGTCTGCAATCTAGAAAGTCTCTTGAAGTAGTCCAGCACAATGATAACACAGTCAATGATGGCAATAGACTCAGCGGATAGCAGACTCCAGAGAGAACCAAACACAGTCAATGATGGCAATAGACTCAGCGGATAGCAGACTCCAGAGAGAACCAAACACAGTCCAGCAAGATATGCAATACACAGCACAGTCAATGAGAAGTATGCATACCGTGGTTCAGCAGTAGCAGTCAGATGGGATTGCAGCGGTACCTGAGCGGCTGGAGGCCGACTGGATAGGAAGTCCCTGGATAGGAGAAGCAGCGGTCTAGCAGGTGCAGCGCACAGGTGAGTAGACCGACAGGGACACGAATCCACAGGAGTCAGCAACACGTGGAACTGGACTCATAGGAAACCCAGGAGAATGGAGATGATCCAGCAGAGGGTAGTAGAAGAGATACAAATCCAATGCTGACAGGAGGGTAGAGACCAGTGGAACACGTGAAGGCGTGGAGAATGGATCAGCAGGAGATGGACGATAGCGCTGACCACAGCGGCAGGACTCAGCGGCACACGGAGGTAACCAGTAGCAACCACAGGAACCAACAGCGATGGGAAACAGGAGTGCAGCGCAGGGCAGGAGCTGTAGATCACGAAGTTGAACACAGGCGACTCGCAAGCAGGAGACTGTAGTGCACAGAGGCAGCGGCTAGAAATCAGCAAACAGACTTGATGAGAAGCAGGTGAGTGAGGTAAAAGCTGGAGTGCACGGAGGCAGCGGATAGCAATGAGCAAACAGTCACATTGATATAAAATAACGTTGAAGTGGTGTAGAAGACTGTAGTGCACGGAGGCAGCGGATAGGAATCAGCAAACAGTCATGATGATACAGTTGATGGTAGAAGTGGTATGGAACCACAGTAGTAGAAGTGGTTTGGAAACCACAGGAATCAGCAGCACTGAATACACAAGTAACACAGGAACACCTTCAGAGACTCATGAGGAATGAGACTCCAAGATCAGGCAACGTGGTAGTGACCACAGGTGCTTAATATAGGGAGGTTGCCTGATCTGCCAATTAAGTTAAAGGGGTATACACTGAAGTATAGAAAAGGGCTGCGCATGCGCAGACCCTCAGGATGGTGGACGGCCACGGTTCCTAAATGTCCGGGAAGAGGCACTCACGGTCCGGTGAGTGACAGTACCCCCCCTTTTAAAGGTGGGCACAGAACGCCTGGAACCGGGCTTGTCCGGATTTTTGGAGTAAAACTTCTTCAAAAGGGCAGGAGCATTAAGATCTTCAGCTTTGATCCAAGAGCGCTCCTCAGGACCAAAGCCCTTCCAATGAACGAGGAAGTGGAGGACTCCTCGCGAAATTTTTGCATCTAGTACCTCGGTGATCTCAAAATCCTCCTCCTGATGGACTTGAACTGGCTGCGGAGCTGAGGGAGGAGTTGAAAAACGGTTGATAATAAGAGGTTTGAGCAAAGATACATGGAAGGCATTAGAAATCCGAAGACTCTTAGGAAGAAGGAGTTTCACACATACTGGATTGATAACTTGAATGATCCTATATGGACCAATAAAACGAGGGGCGAATTTCATGGATGGAACCTTCAAACGAATATTTTTTGTGGATAACCAGACACGATCTCCAATTTTTAGTGGTGGAATAGCCCGCCTCTTCTTATCAGCGAAAGATTTATATTTGACAGATGTCTTCTTCAAACAGGTTCTAACCTGAGACCAGATATTTTTAAAGGTCTGACAAACAGTCTCCACCGCAGGAACTTGGGTGGGCGGGAGGGCAGGAAATTCCGGAAAAGACGGATGGTGACCGTAGACCACAAAGAATGGAGTTTTGGATGATGACTCATGGTACATGTTGTTATGGGCGAACTCAGCCCAAGGGAGTAACTCTACCCAGTTGTCTTGATTGGCTGATGAAAATATCCTTATAAAAGTCTCAAGATCTTGATTGACACGTTCGGTTTGTCCATTGGATTGTGGATGGTAAGAAGATGAGAGTGCTAATCGTATGCCCAAGGTTTTACAAAGGGCTCGCCAGAATCTGGACACGAATTGTACTCCTCTATCAGACACAATCTCAGATGGACATCCATGGATACGGAAGATCTCTTTAATGAAATGTTCAGCCAGGATAGACGAGGAAGGCAAACCAGACAGAGGGATGAAATGAGCCATCTTCGAAAATCTGTCCACTACCACCCAAATAGTGTTATGGTTCTTACTAGGTGGTAAGTCAGTAACGAAATCCATACTAATATGGGTCCATGGTTTGGACGGAATGGGTAGTGGTCGCAGCAACCCTGCTGGGGTTCTGCGGGAGGATTTGAATTGCGAACATAATTCACAGGAAGCAATGAACTCTTTGACGTCTCTCCTCATTGAAGGCCACCAGTAACTTCGAGAGAGGATCTCAAAAGTCTTGTGTTCACCGGCGTGTCCAGAAAAACGAGAGGCATGGAACCACGAAAGGATTTTCCTCCTTAGAGTAGGAGGCACGAGGGTCTTCCCAAATGGTAGCGTTTTGGTGGATGAAGCAGCCAGTGAGATACATTTGGGGTCTAGAATGGTATGGTTGGAAACCTCTTCTATATCAGAGGACGTAGCAAAGGCTCTAGATAAGGCATCAGCTTTTTTGTTCTTGGCAGCTGGTTTGAAGGTAATTATTAATTCAAAACGGGAAAAGAAAAGAGACCATCTTGCTTGACGAGGGTTCAAGCATTGGGCAGACTGGAGATATGACAAGTTCTTATGATCCGTGAAGATCGTCAACGGATGGCGAGCTCCCTCCAACAAGTATCTCCATTCCTCTAATGCGGCTTTGATAGCCAGTAATTCCTTGTCTCCGATGGTATAATTCTTCTCTGCGGGTAGGAGACCCCGAGAATAGAAGGCACAAGGGTGGAATTTTTGCTGTTCCGAGCGTTGGGAGAGAATAGCTCCTAAGCCCACATTAGAGGCATCTACTTCTAGGAAAAAAGGGAGTGTCACATCAGGCTGACGAAGGATTGGAGCCGAAGAGAAGGACTCTTTTAATGTTTGAAAGGCTTGAATAGCCTCAGTAGACCATTGCTTAGGATTAGCCCCTTTACGAGTCAGGGCCACAATAGGAGATGCAATGGAAGAAAAGTCTTGAATGAAGCGTCTATAGTAATTGGCAAAACCTAAAAAACGCTGGATGGCACGAAGAGTAGTTGGCTGGGGCCAATGTAGTACAGCATTTACTTTGTCAGGATCCATCTTCAGACCAACTCCGGAAACAATATACCCCAAGAATGGAATCTGGGGTAATTCGAATGAACATTTTTCTAATTTACAGAACAATGAATTTTTCCGTAGCCTGGAGAGGACTTCTGCCACATGTTGGTGGTGAGAAGGCAGGTCCTGTGAAAAAATCAATATGTCGTCCAGGTAGACGACGACACATACATATAATAAGTCCCGAAAAATCTCATTGATGAAGCCCTGAAAAACAGCGGGGGCATTACATAGCCCGAAAGGCATTACCAGATATTCGTAATGCCCGTCTCTGGTGTTAAACGCCGTCTTCCATTCGTCACCGGAACGGATTCTGATTAAATTGTAAGCACCACGAAGATCCAACTTAGTAAAAATACGGGCTCCCTTAATGCGGTCAAATAGCTCAGTGATCAACGGAATGGGATACCGGTTCTTGATAGTAATGGCATTGAGTCCACGAAAATCTATACAAGGGCGTAATGATCCATCCTTCTTTTTGACAAAGAAGAACCCAGCTCCAGCGGGCGAGGTGGAAGGTCGAATGAACCCACGCTGGAGGTTCTCCCGTATATATTCAGATGTAGCTTGAGTTTCAGGTAACGAGAGAGGATAGACCCGGCCTCTGGGAGGAGTCTTGCCAGGAAGAAGATCAATCGGACAATCCCAAGAACGATGAGGAGGAAGACGTTCAGACTGAGCTTTATCAAAAACATCGGTAAATGAAGCATATTGAGGAGGGAGTCCCGGTGAAATAGCTGAAATGGAAGCTTGCTGTACCTTGAGAGGAATGACTTGGGAAAGGCAATGATGGTGACATTCAGGCCCCCAAGACGTGACTTGAGGGGTGCGCCAGTCAATCTGGGGAGAGTGACACTGAAGCCATGGAAGGCCTAGGACAATCGGACTTGTCGTAACAGGAAGAATTAAAAACGATATCTCTTCATGATGCAGAGCACCAATCTGAAGGGTTACTGGAGACGTACTCTGGGTGATGAGACCGTTGATGAGACGTGATCCATCGATAGCCGTCACAGTAATGGGAGTTTTTAAGGTAATCATTGGTAGAGACCATTGATTAACTAACGATTTGGAAATAAAATTTCCTGCTGCTCCGGAATCAATCAATGCCTGTGACTCAAAGGTCTTGGTAGCAAAGGAAATAGTCACATCAAAAGCGCAGACTTTAGATTTCATAGACGATGGAGAGGACTCCAGGGACCCTAACTTCACCTCTCCAGAACTAGTTAGGGCCTGGCATTTCCCGATCTCTTAGGGCAGGAGCTGAGGACATGAGTGGAATCAGCACAATAGATACAGAGTCTATTCTTGACTCTTCGTTTCCTCTCCTCAGAAGATAACTTGGAACGTCCAATCTCCATGGGAATCACAGCGGGTGACACTGGACGAAATTGAGGGTTAGAGCGAAAAGGTGCTTTAGCAGAAGTCGTTTTCTCAGCCTCTCTTTCACGAAATCTCATATCAACACGATGGCATAGAGAGATCAAATCTTCAAGTGACGAAGGAAGCTCTTGGGTAGTCAGTGCATCTTTAATTTTATCGGAAAGCCCCTGCCAGAAGGCGGCAACTAGGGCCTCAGTGTTCCACTGAAGTTCAGAGGCTAAGATCCTAAATTGAATGACGTACTGGCCTACAGTATGAGATCCTTGTCGCAGACGGAGGATGCTGGAAGCAGCGGAGGTCACACGACCTGGTTCATCGAACACACTTCGGAATGTAGAAATGAATTTGGCACTATCTTGTAATATTGGATCGTTCCTCTCCCACAGAGGGGAGGCCCAAGCCAGGGCTTGTCCTGAAAACAAAGAGATAAGATAGGCCACTCTGGAACGATGGGTAGAAAAATTTTGAGGTTGGAGCTCAAAATGGACTGAACATTGGTTAAGGAAACCCCTACAAGTTTTGGGGTCTCCATCGTACTTTGACGGAGTAGGCAGGTGAAGCGTGGAAGCTATAGACACCTGGGATGGCAATGGGGAAACGGAGGAAAGCACAGGAGCTTCAGTAGTAGCTGTCACAGTCTGTCCAGATGTTCCTTGGGAGGTTAATGACTGATAACACTGAAGTAACAGCTGTTGGCGGGCATCCTGTTGCTCCACACGGCTAACCAGATGTTGCAGCATCTCTTTGGCGGTAGGTTCCACATCTGGGTCTGTCATGGCCTGATCTTACTGTCACGGGCACTAGGAGTCTTTACCCAGGGATCACCAGATGGTAGGCTTACCAGAGCAATGTAGATGGTAATAGGGTACTCTGGTAGCTGAGTGATCACGGAACATGAAATGATGGCCGATGAGATGCTCAGGAAAGTCTATGACTAGCAACACTGGTAATAATGAGGTAAAGATACACAAGGAACTGTATGGACAAGGACACGTGAAGGTAGTCAGTGGTCTGCGATAGCAAGTTGTACCACTGCTATAGTGAGGAGGAATGTCCAACAGAAACAAGGAGGTGATGAGAGTCAGCGGTCTGCGGGTAGCAAGTTGTACCGCTGTCTGAGTGAAGGAATGGAATCCAAGTGGAGGTATCCAGGTAGTCAGTGGTCTGCGGTAGCAAGTTGTACCACAGCTATGTGAGAGGATAATGGAACAGGTGATACCGGAAACAGGGATCAGTGGTCTGACATCAGCAAGTTGTACCACTGAATATATATATGAGGAGGTGCACGGGGGAAGACTGCCACACAGGATATACACAGGCACCTTATACACGATCCACAGTAATATGCACAATATAGATATATATATATGTAAATGACTGATCAGGTCTGCAATCTAGAAAGTCTCTTGAAGTAGTCCAGCACAATGATAACACAGTCAATGATGGCAATAGACTCAGCGGATAGCAGACTCCAGAGAGAACCAAACACAGTCAATGATGGCAATAGACTCAGCGGATAGCAGACTCCAGAGAGAACCAAACACAGTCCAGCAAGATATGCAATACACAGCACAGTCAATGAGAAGTATGCATACCGTGGTTCAGCAGTAGCAGTCAGATGGGATTGCAGCGGTACCTGAGCGGCTGGAGGCCGACTGGATAGGAAGTCCCTGGATAGGAGAAGCAGCGGTCTAGCAGGTGCAGCGCACAGGTGAGTAGACCGACAGGGACACGAATCCACAGGAGTCAGCAACACGTGGAACTGGACTCATAGGAAACCCAGGAGAATGGAGATGATCCAGCAGAGGGTAGTAGAAGAGATACAAATCCAATGCTGACAGGAGGGTAGAGACCAGTGGAACACGTGAAGGCGTGGAGAATGGATCAGCAGGAGATGGACGATAGCGCTGACCACAGCGGCAGGACTCAGCGGCACACGGAGGTAACCAGTAGCAACCACAGGAACCAACAGCGATGGGAAACAGGAGTGCAGCGCAGGGCAGGAGCTGTAGATCACGAAGTTGAACACAGGCGACTCGCAAGCAGGAGACTGTAGTGCACAGAGGCAGCGGCTAGAAATCAGCAAACAGACTTGATGAGAAGCAGGTGAGTGAGGTAAAAGCTGGAGTGCACGGAGGCAGCGGATAGCAATGAGCAAACAGTCACATTGATATAAAATAACGTTGAAGTGGTGTAGAAGACTGTAGTGCACGGAGGCAGCGGATAGGAATCAGCAAACAGTCATGATGATACAGTTGATGGTAGAAGTGGTATGGAACCACAGTAGTAGAAGTGGTTTGGAAACCACAGGAATCAGCAGCACTGAATACACAAGTAACACAGGAACACCTTCAGAGACTCATGAGGAATGAGACTCCAAGATCAGGCAACGTGGTAGTGACCACAGGTGCTTAATATAGGGAGGTTGCCTGATCTGCCAATTAAGTTAAAGGGGTATACACTGAAGTATAGAAAAGGGCTGCGCATGCGCAGACCCTCAGGATGGTGGACGGCCACGGTTCCTAAATGTCCGGGAAGAGGCACTCACGGTCCGGTGAGTGACATAGTGTAGTATATAAATAATGTAGTGTGTATATAAAGAATACACAGTGTTGACCTGCCCCTTAGATTGGCAGAACAGTCACCAAAAATCAGGATTGTCCCCCTAGACCAGACTTGGCTAACCTGTGTCACTCCAGGTGTTGTGAAAGTACAAGCCCCAGCATGCTTTGCCAATATATAGCAGCTTATTGCTGGAAGGGTATGCTGGGACTTGTAGTTTCACAACACCTGGAGTGCCACAGGTTAGCCAAGCCTGCACTAGACTCAGAACATTTAACAGACTGTCCTACCTGTTCTTGTCACTTTTACCATCTGTGGCTGCTGGTTTCTTTAGTTGCGGCTTGTCTGGATCCTGGAATGTTGAGGGCCCTATTTGCAAAAAAATAAAGGGTGCATTTAGAAAATTCCAACCAGCCTCGGCATTAAATAAATAGGACCCACAATTAATACTTAGGCCTTCCTCCAGACCCAACATTAAATTAATAGTATTCCCATTTAATAAATAAACCTGATACCCTCCCTCCAAACAGCCCCAGCAATAAATTAATAGCATTTACATTTAATACATCCATTTCCTACAACCATTCCCCGCATTAAATAATATTCACATTTAATAGATAGCCCTCCTCCCCACACTCAGCCCCACATTCAATTATAGACCCAAAACATCTCAGCATTAAATTAAAGGTCCCATCACCCCCTCCCTATAATGTTCTTAGTGTTCTCTGTGCAGTTTAGCACAGGCAGCCCCCTCCCTCACTATAGTTTAGCATAGGCAGCCCCCCTCACTATAGTTTAGCATAGGCAGCCCCCCTCACTATAGTTTAAAATAGGCAGCCCCCCTCACTATAGTTTAGCATAGGCAGCCCCCCTCCCTATAGTTTAGTGTAGAGCGGCAGCCCACCTATAGTTTAGTATAGTCAGTCCCCCTATGCCACACATTAGTGCCCCCAAACAATATTATGCCACACAGGAGTGTCCCCAATGTTATCCCACACATTAGTGCCCCCAAACAATATTATGCCACACAGGAGTGACCGCAAAGTTATACCACACATTAGTGCCCCCAACCAATATTATGCCACACAGGAGTGCCCCCAATGTTATCCCACACATTAGTGCCCCCAAACAATATTATGCCACAGGAGTACCCCCAATGTTATCCCACACAGTAATGTCATGTTATGCCACACATTAGTACCAAAAATTCACAAATGCCACACTATAGTGTCCCCACTTCATATTATACCTGCAATAGTGCCACCAAATTCATATATATATATATATATATATATATATATATATATATATATATAAAGTGATAGCACAAAAAATATAAACAAGTGGCTGAAAGCTACTCACCCATCTGTTGATTGTAGCAGCCCCTCTGCTCCTTGATGCTCCCGGCAGCCTCTCAGGCACCCATCAGGCAATCAGCTGACAGGGGGAAGGGAGGGGCGGGTCACATGATCGCAGCTGCGATCACATTTGAAGCAACGGGGACGATGGGGGGACAGCGGGCTCCCTAGTGGGGACAACGGGTCCCCAGGGGCAGCTCCACCCACTTTTAAAAGAGGGTGTGGCCATGAGGCAGCGGGGCCACACCCTCTTTTTCCGGTATCCTGATGGGCCAGTCCGACGCTGCCTAAAGGTAAATAAGTTTTCCCTTCCGCACTAACAATACATTTGTTCAGACCCTTCTAGCTGATTTCCCTCCCAATCAAAGCTAAGGTCCCCCCCAATCACAGTTAAGGTCTCCCTCTACCACCCAATCACAGTTAAGGTACCCCTCCCCCCCAATCACAGTTAAGGCCCCCCTCCCCCCCAATCACAGTTAAGGTCCCCCTCTCCCCCCCACAGTTAAGGTCCCCCTCTCCCCCCCAATCCCAGTTAAGGTCCCCCTCTGCCCCCAATCACAGTTAAGGACCCCCTCTCCCCCCCAATCACATTTAAGGTCCCCCTCT